>NW_021163257.1:0-212180 GCF_004324835.1 Dendronephthya gigantea | reverse complement strand
GAAAGCGAGGAAGTAAACTGGACGTTTTTATATTTGATTTAAGAGTAGAAATCGAAACCATACTAAAATACGGCAGCTTAGCGCAACGAATAAAGTAAACGCGCGCGCAAATAAAAACGCGCGGGTAACTCCCCAACGCACGTACCACGTCAAATCACAGCTTTGTAATCGGAATTTTTCTGTAACTCTTTTACATTTAGGCGTATGAATGGCCTAGAATTGAATTCTGTGTTTCACTCTCTAAACGTGTACAACATGGTCTCTTCCTTGGATTTATAATAATTATAAAATGGTCTTCGCCTTCGATTTACAATTATGTTTTTAAAATTGTAGAGCACTGATTGCTCTCCCCAGCCTTATGCTCGGTGCGCGTGTGAGGCACGGATGAGAGCAATATGGCGGAAAGCAAGAGTGGCCGAAAGAAGAAAACGTCGGCTGAGCACATGGCTCGCCTGGCAGATATGGTGCGAGAGAACAGCCAGAAGAAAAAGAAACCTGTTCAGGTTGTTTTCAAGAGACACCCATCTACAGGAATGCGGATCCACACGTCTAAATACAGACCTGGAAGAAAAAATATAAGACCTACGGCTACGGCTACAGGAAAGCGACCAGCATGCCTGTCTCCTGAAAGAACATTGGAAGAACGCGAGTTGTCCGGTGTGTATTTACTTATTTTTAACTGTAAGACTAACTAAATTTACCGGCTATTTTTCAATCAAATAACTACTCAGTATTTTAGTGAAATTACAAATTTATATGCCTACAATTAGCACAATACTTTTCATGATTTCATGTGCATGTATTAAATTTGATGTATATATATTTTGTGTAAATGCTGCATTTCTCATTGAGTCTCTTATTTTAATACATTTTAGAGTTTCTAACATTCCCTAAAACTGTATTCCTTATTTTTGACAGTGTCTAGTGCATAGTTTAACTACTTTCAGTAGTTTTAGGTGTTATAATATCGTATACACATTATATACATATTTTATAGCAATTTTGCAGGTAGACTTGTGGTAAATATGCTGTATGTAGGCCTACAAATATATACTTACGTATAAGATAATTTAATATATATCACTTCTTATTGTTATTAAATAATATCCCTTTATATTTGATAGGAGACATCTCCTGGGATAGTGAAATGTGCACAGAAATTGATAGTGACCATGATTCCATTTGTAAAAGTGGTAAGGCAATTTATCTATCTGGTATCATGTTGACTTCCACATTATACAGTAAGTACTAGACTAAACATTCTTTGCCACATTTTAACACAGATGCATTGGATAACCTCATAATTGAAACCCAGATGTTTCTGGATAATTGCAAGAAGAAAAAGGTTATGTCCTGGAAAGAACGAAAGAAGAATGCCAACATTTGCTGGGAATCGTCCAGGCCTAAGATCTTCAAGGCAATGGTAGAGATGCAAACCCCGGTGAAGCTTTGTGCAGTATTTGTGAGGAGGTACCTGCATTAATCCGCTGCTTTCAATGTATTGAGGTCACCAAAACTTTTGTGGATCTTGTGATGTCGATTGGCATAGGATGCTACCATTTCATGACAGAGAGATTTTTCAGGCTGGGTATTATGAATATGTACCATCTACAATGGGTTTAAGTAATGAATCCCAAGTTATCACCATCAGTAAGTAAGAAGCATAAATGCAAATGCTGTGACTTGGCAACAAAAAATTCCACATGACTGTGTTCCAAAATCACATGTGATCACATGTGATTTTGGAACACAGTCATGTGGACTTTTTTAGGGGACATTTGGCCTCATTATTACCTATTAAAAGTATTATATATATTCTTATTCAATAGCAAACCACAATATACAAGTTACAGTACTCTATATAGGTCAGGTTTCACACTGCATGGTGGTCAAAGTCAAAAGTGTTCACTCTGATAGATGAAAGTATCAGGACAAGAATCAATATCATTTACCAGTTAGCATGTTGATAACGAAATGTTCTTGCCATAAATTGGTTTAATAATGAAAACTACCTAATGTAGATATCTTTCTTTTCAATTGACAGATATTTGTATAAAACATTTGGTGTCTAAATTTTGCAATTTACATGTACCTGAGATTCTACTCTGAAAGTAACCCGTACAGAGTTTTTGCTGTACAAAATATGCTGTACCAGTAAACATTATTTATTCTGTATATACAATGTTCTCTTAATAGAAAAGTCTGTTCCTGTTTATCGAAAGCCTAAGAAGTGCCCAAGCTGTGATGAAAACAATGGATTTGACCCAATATTCAGTGATGGCCAGATAATTATTACTCTAAGAGGTTCTGTACTGAATTTGTTACATGTAGCTTCCAGAATATTAGTACTGTACACTTGACATTGGAGCTTTTCAGTAAAGAACTGTATTGTGTATTTTGTTTGCCTGCATTACCAATTTATTATCCCAGACCACTTTATTTGGCACCTAATTGTTATCTTTCACTCTGCCAACTGAACGATAAGACAAACGTTCCTGGCAAAATCCCATTAGTGTTGATATCTACATTAGGTAGTTTTCATTATAAACCAATTTATGGCAAGAACATTTCGTTATCAACATGCAGTTATAACTGGTAAATGATATTGATTCTTGTCTTGATACTTTCATCTATCAGAGTGAACACTTTTGACTTTGACCACCATGCAGTGTGAAACCTGACCTATATAGAGTACTGTAACTTGTATATTGTGGTTTGCTATTGAATAAGAATATTTATATAATACTTTTAATAGGTAATAATGAGGCCAAATGTCCCCTAAAAAAAGTCCACATGACTGTGTTCCAAAATCACATGTGATCACATGTGATTTTGGAACACAGTCATGTGGAATTTTTTGTAAGAGGTTGCCAAGTCACAGCATTTGCATTTATGCTTCTTACTTACTGATGGTGATAACTTGGGATTCATTACTTAAACCCATTGTAGATGGTACATATTCATAATACCCAGCCTGAAAAATCTCTCTGTCATGAAATGGTAGCATCCTATGCCAATCGACATCACAAGATCCACAAAAGTTTTGGTGACCTCCAATACATTGAAAGCAGCGGATTAATGCAGGTACCTCCTCACAAATACTGCACAAAGCTTCACCAGGGGTTTGCATCTCTACCATTGCCTTGAAGATCTTAGGCCTGGACGATTCCCAGCAAATGTTGGCATTCTTCTTTCGTTCTTTCCAGGACATAACCTTTTTCTTCTTGCAATTATCCAGAAACATCTGGGTTTCAATTATGAGGTTATCCAATGCATCTGTGTTAAAATGTGGCAAAGAATGTTTAGTCTAGTACTTACTGTATAATGTGGAAGTCAACATGATACCAGATAGATAAATTGCCTTACCACTTTTACAAATGGAATCATGGTCACTATCAATTTCTGTGCACATTTCACTATCCCAGGAGATGTCTCCTATCAAATATAAAGGGATATTATTTAATAACAATAAGAAGTGATATATATTAAATTATCTTATACGTAAGTATATATTTGTAGGCCTACATACAGCATATTTACCACAAGTCTACCTGCAAAATTGCTATAAAATATGTATATAATGTGTATACGATATTATAACACCTAAAACTACTGAAAGTAGTTAAACTATGCACTAGACACTGTCAAAAATAAGGAATACAGTTTTAGGGAATGTTAGAAACTCTAAAATGTATTAAAATAAGAGACTCAATGAGAAATGCAGCATTTACACAAAATATATATACATCAAATTTAATACATGCACATGAAATCATGAAAAGTATTGTGCTAATTGTAGGCATATAAATTTGTAATTTCACTAAAATACTGAGTAGTTATTTGATTGAAAAATAGCCGGTAAATTTAGTTAGTCTTACAGTTAAAAATAAGTAAATACACACCGGACAACTCGCGTTCTTCCAATGTTCTTTCAGGAGACAGGCATGCTGGTCGCTTTCCTGTAGCCGTAGCCGTAGGTCTTATATTTTTTCTTCCAGGTCTGTATTTAGACGTGTGGATCCGCATTCCTGTAGATGGGTGTCTCTTGAAAACAACCTGAACAGGTTTCTTTTTCTTCTGGCTGTTCTCTCGCACCATATCTGCCAGGCGAGCCATGTGCTCAGCCGACGTTTTCTTCTTTCGGCCACTCTTGCTTTCCGCCATATTGCTCTCATCCGTGCCTCACACGCGCACCGAGCATAAGGCTGGGGAGAGCAATCAGTGCTCTACAATTTTAAAAACATAATTGTAAATCGAAGGCGAAGACCATTTTATAATTATTATAAATCCAAGGAAGAGACCATGTTGTACACGTTTAGAGAGTGAAACACAGAATTCAATTCTAGGCCATTCATACGCCTAAATGTAAAAGAGTTACAGAAAAATTCCGATTACAAAGCTGTGATTTGACGTGGTACGTGCGTTGGGGAGTTACCCGCGCGTTTTTATTTGCGCGCGCGTTTACTTTATTCGTTGCGCTAAGCTGCCGTATTTTAGTATGGTTTCGATTTCTACTCTTAAATCAAATATAAAAACGTCCAGTTTACTTCCTCGCTTTCGAAAGTGAACTAAATTCTCTTCCTTCCAAAACACAAGCGGAACTGTGGTAACACGTTCCTCCCTTTATATTTTTTATATTAAGCCACTTAATAATACGCATTATTATATGGCACGCGGTCTCGTGACTAAAATGGCGTGCGCTGTGTGTTCTTTGCCGGTCTGGAATCCCCCAGTATTAGACCGTTGCCGTAGTAACGGTCCAACTCTCGTATTTTTGAACAAAAACAAGCTTGCACTTTTATTTTTGACACGAAAAATATCGACGGAGAATGGACGAAGAAGAGCATTATTTGGTACATGTGAATATTATATTTATTCATCTTTGACTTTTGTTTATATTTAATACTGTATCATTCTTATTTAACGAGCAAAAAACAAAGTTTCGGAAGCTGCTTCAGTGCTTGCTTGGCGACTGCCTGGCGAAAAAGCCGGCAAGAATGCTGCAACTGCAGCGCAATGTATAAATAAATAAACTAAATGCTGTATGCAATATAATAAATCCCTTATTAACCGAATACGTTCGGTCCGTACTGGAAAAATATCAGACCTCGGTCTTTTATGTACGGACCTCGCTATTGCTCGGTCCGTACTGTCAAGACCTCGGTCTGATATTCTTCTAGTACGGACTTCAAATTCGGTTAATATGTGGTATAAATGAACTGAGACAAAAAAAATTATGAATACACCACAGTGTTTTTACCCAAAATCGTAAAATATACTTACATATTTTCTCGATAATTTCAATATAGAATAGTGAACCACAAAATAACAACGCTTTTGAAAACAATTTGCAACGAACTATTCGCGAAATGTGAGCCTCTCGAAATATTTGGAGAAATGAGCGGTCCTTTGTTGACGTGGATAATTAATACTTTTGCGCACGCGAGTTTTGGTGAGCAAGCGAGACATTGAGTCAGCGACAATATCAACAAAAAGAGCGCGTGGTAATGAGAATTTTCGAGAATGAAGTAGTGAACATATTTATGCTGAAGTACTCGCAATTAGCTAGTACAGCTTGAAAGAATTCGTAAGGGATGGTCTTATCCTAAGAGGAACGTGGTCATCGCCAGCAAATGAAATGAGACTTTTTGAGGCGGAAGGTTTTACGATTCTCTGGCTAAAAAACACAAAGTTCCTGGTAGTTGATGGAAAGAATGCGAAAGAAATTCGTACTCGGGTGAAGCTATGTGTGATCTTGCAAGCGTGACTGCTAGCGTAGACAGGGCTACTAACACTGAGAATTCAACACTGTTGATGACAGTCGATCTATAAACCGGCGAGGTTATGCTGCCTGGCGGTTCTATATACCGTGGCGAAACAAACGCAGTCAAGTGTTCAATCTGATAGTGCAGAAAGCATTCAAAACCTTAAAGTTGAACAAACAGTCGATGAACAACGCGACTGTTCGCTCGTTGGCTGAATCTGTGGATGTGCTCGCCTCAATAGTTGCTGAAATCCAAACATAAATATACCGTTGGGCACAGGATTCATGTGACAGGAGTATAAAGGCTACAGAAGGTGAACCAATTTTTTCTCAGCTGTTTAATTGGAAAAGCCATAGAAAAATTGTAACAGTTTTCCTGCTTCGTCCCCATAGGTGTACGAGACAAAATTTCGAGAACTAAAAAGTTCGGGCAAAGTTCAGCCGAAAATTCGCGCAAACTGAAAAAGAATTAAAAAGCTAAAATTTTTAAAACTAAATTTCGTAATATATATCACATATATGTATTTTTTAACTATTTTAAATAAATTTGTAAGGCTCAATCAGTTGGTCATGCTAGGTTAGTTGGTCAGTAGGTCCTTTCTACGTTTGAAAAAAACTATCCAGGTGATAACTTCATCCATTTTACAAACAGCTGGCCCAAGAGCGACACGTTCATTAGACATGAAAAGATGGGATTTCCACAATATAGACAACATCGATATTTAAAAAGCGCTTGGAGATGTAACGTGTTATTTTGGTGTTCAGATCTTAAAGACACAAAAACCAAAATACGGGGTAGTTTTTGTTTAAGTTTAAATTGTTGTCTCTCCGTCAATTCAACAAACTCGCTTGCCTAAATGGATCTCATCTGACCTGGTTTGGCGGTGCAAGGACTAATCATATAACAGTTTAAATTAGACAGAAAAGTCACGTTTTAACTGAAAACGTCCCTCCCACTAAGTATTAAAAGTTTAATTCACCCTGAAGCAGTCTACGGGTATGGGTAGCCTTATTTTGCTCAATAGAAATTCAAGCTGTTTACATGTTTTATAATAAAAATCTTGTTTGCCCCAACAGGTCAAAGTTTGACTACTGGAAACGCATTTTAGATATGAAGTCCGATGGAGATTCATTGAACAAAATAAGGCTACTGTACCCGTAGACCAGAAGCTGTGTATCAGATTAGAACGGATATGCAGGGTCATTTGGCAGAGTTTTCGGTAATTCTCATCCAAAATTTGTTGGACCATGTTAAAGTTTAAGAAACACACCTCTCGTCACAAAGGAGTATGGCTCCATAATCTTCTTTATGACGTAATGCACGACCGATGGCTTGATTGACAGCTCGAGATGCCTGCTGACCATACCGTTGTTGACCAATAATTTAATCCCTGAAAATACAAGGTTATGAGTCAAATAGTACCTACATTTGTTCCTGACTCAGAAGAAGTTTATTAAACTATTGTGGTAGTGATGGTATAAACAATGATATATGACTTTGAGATCACAGTCAGGATTTGAATTGATAGAGCTTCAGATAAAATTCTCAGCACAAGAGTTTCCCTATTTGAATACGGGCTAAATTGACTTTGGAGTCCGGAATTGCCACATATTTCTCATTTCGTATAGGATTGTAAAAACACAAAACAATTTTAATAGTTTATTTCTATTAAAGAAATTATGATGATTAGAACCACTTTATAACCAACCTTAAATTCTCTTTTGTTTACCACCTCATCTAGGAGTTGTTTTTTTCAATTCCACCTGAAATGCGAGGGAAAACAAAAAATGTTTTTGAACTTGGGAAAAGATGTCTAGAGATAATAGATTTTTACCATAACTGGGGTAATAATAACTGATTATTGGCCGACGGATGTGTGTTTCACGACCAACCAATCAGAGTAGAGATCTTGAAAAGCCATATTATTAATAAATCAAACTTAAGTAACCACAAATCTCAACGTATTCCTATTATCGGCTGAGCGATAATCAAAAGACTCATTTTCCAATTTAATTTTGCGAATATTAAAACAGCATTAGCTAGGTTGTTAATCGAAAACCAAACCTTTGGATCAAAATCCGGTGGATAAGGTAAACCAGTTGTGACGACAGCACGACCGTTGATATCACTGAAGTCAACACCTTCGCTGAACTAAACGTGAGAAACACACGAGTTTCTTGTAAAACATCTGAGGCTTGTATCAATTCTTTTTACGATCTGCTATCCGGATGTGTTTGACTTGTATTCGATCATAGTTTCATGTCCATAGCTCGTTTCATGTCCAAGCTCCACAAAAATAATCGTAACTTAATTTTTATACTAAACCTCACCCTAACTCTTGCCCAACTACTTATAATAGAGGGTTAGAATCAAAGATAATATTCGTTGACTCTGGACATGAAATTATCACCTGTTTCCACCAAATCTGACAAGATTTCAGCTGATTAACCAAGAGCTTATTACTGTACAGCCTGACAAGCTGTCTTAACTTTCTGTGTTTAATGACTTTGGTATTAATACGTTGGAAAAATGCGGTAGACACCATACCTTTCCTAGGCAAACGGCAAGAAACACAGCACCCTTGTTCTCTGGATTGCAGACTTTTTCATAAAATCCTTCCAGTGCCTAAAACAGACCATGAATCCTAAGATAAATCTCAATCAGCCTGTTCATTAAGAATTATTTAGTTGAACATAACCTACAGATCAAAATGACCCGTTTTTCGTCGTGGTAAAAACGTACAGATGAACTGTTTAACTATATATTTACTCGTTACAAAGCCTAGTTTTAAGATTTCGCTGCATGGAAATAGAACCAAGCTCTGTAAATTCCCTTTTCCGTCTCGGCTCAACAAAAATAGTTTTCTTGTCTCACGTCGGTTCCATAGACAAGAACTCTTACTAACAAAGAATAATCTTTGTGAATTAACGTAACGGACTAGGATATGAAACATCGTTCCTATCAGTTTCGTCAACAAACGAGGCGAGTGAATTTCGACCTAAGGCAAAGGAGGAACTAGCTACCAAAAGGTCCAGTAAGATTAATCTGTATAAAAATCACATTAGTGTTGAGGACGAACAATTCGTCTGGACGAACTTGGAAAAATATTTTTAATTCGTCTGTTAATTCGTTCGTTTATCAGAAACTACAGCATCGTTAAATCTATAGCTAAGCCTGCCAATGTCTCAGTGCTGTATCAAGGGTTCCATAGGACGGGAAAAACACCAGCATCCCATCAGGAACAACCTATGCAAAATTTACTGCAACAAAAAAGAGTTTCATGCAAACTTAAAATATAGAATCACTCATGCCCAGCATGGCAGAGGTACTCAAATACAACAGTTATATAATCTCCCTGTTAGAAGAGTTAGTTCCGGCCTCTTTAAAGCTTGCATGTGAACAGTCGAGGGGACTGCTTTTTTAGGGCAAAGTTTCTTTGTCCTAAGTGGCGAAAATTCAGACGAGTCAGACAATCCGTCAATCATTCATAGTGTAAACTTTCCCGGGGTAGTTTGAGTTACGCGTATAGTAATTTTTTGTACATGATCAGAAATGTAACGTTTTTAAATCAGTTTAACTTGCTTTATTTATTGATTTATACAGTATTGATTTTAAAATAAGTATATTGCTTTGTATTCACATCATTGACATAATATTCACCGCGGTTTTTTATTTCCATTATTTACAACGCAACTATTTTGGCTATTCTTTGGAAATGACGAATCAGTTGTTGCTATCATATACATGTAGTTCATGTAGTCACAGTTGTTTGACGAAGAGATGAGACATGGTGTTTTTTGCCGAACCCTGTAATACTAAACTGATAAAATAACGCCCGCTTTGCTTGAGCAACTAAATTTATAATCTAGTATTACAATATCGGGGCTAACGTAATTTAAGTACTTTGAGTAATCTCCTGTTTGATTAAGGGTTATGTTTAACCTAGTTCTTTACATTTTTACTGGCATAAGTCAAAACGTTTATGTGGGACAAATGTCTGGTTGCTTAGCAATATCTATATAAATTTCAACTATCCTTGGACACCTATAGTTTCACTTAAGTTTGGTTCACACTTAGAACATGCAGATCCATCCTATGAAAGTCGTCACAATAAAAATTTGTTGGCAGCAAATGATACTAACAACATACCAATTGCATTTTAGAAGATGAATTCCGAAGACATGTTGAAATTGGCCAGATCAAAAGGTTTTCTTTCTTATTAAACTAAAAACAAAAAATGCACATGCATTAATTAAATGTATAAGCAGAACTAGATATCGCGAAGCCGAATAGTGCAAAGTTTTGATGTTAAGCCATAGAAATAATAGACATAGAATGCGCACTGATACCTCTTCCATAATAAAAATTTGTCTCCAAAAATGGCGGATTTATAAGGGCATTTTTCCTCGTCTCAGACTCCTGTGAGGAGTTTCTTGTTTTTGTTTTTGTTTTTGTTTTTGTCACGTATGCACTGGAGCATTAATTGGTTTTGGTTTTGACTACATTGTTTAATGATGTTAGTCTAGGACCTGTATTCCTGTAATGACAGCATTCCGGGGGGACGAAAATTCAAGCATACATTTGTTCACAACCACAATCAGTCAACAACCCGAGTAAAATTTGTCCGTTTTTGCTGTTAATATTTCTCATAAGAAAATTAACAAGTCTCCAGCGTTTAAATTTCATGTTCTTGCTTTTACAAAGCTAAAAAAATAAACCAGAAATGTATTCGTGAAAATAATAACCCCCCCCTGCAATGTTGCCCACGAGCGTTTGTCGTGGAGTTTGCGCGAGACTTTCAAATTATTTTGAATCTTTCGAACTTGAATTTCACTCACGATAAACGAGGGGTGGTTTTTTTTTTTTTAATCTATAGAATATGTGTATATATATATATATATATGTGTATATATATATATATATATATATATATATTATTTAAAATCTTAAAATTACAATGATTTTTCGCTACTCAGAGTTTCGCGATCTTTAACGATCGATCATCAGGCGATTATGTCCGTTTATTTCTCTTGCTTGATTTCGTGATTTTCAATTGATCTTGCTGCACGCGCGCACGATGAAATTTTCCAGCTTTGTACCGGTCATTGTGGGGACATTTCTTGAACAGCTCTGATCGCTTATTTAACAAGTTTTTATGGTTTGATTTCATAATAGATAGATAGATAGATAGATAGATGGTTTATTGACTTAAAACTTGCAGCCTCGGCAATAGGCTCCGGCTGAAAAACCTTAAGTGTTACAAAAAGTATGATCTATGTTATTAAAATCCATAAAAGAGGAGGTTCAATTGGTAAAACTATCTATTTACATTATTTAGTGTCTCAGATATATTATACGTATTTACTAGAATTGAAATTGATAAAATCGTTTTTAAATCTAAATGTTCTACAGTTTGGAACTTGAAATATTCTTCTTTCTCTCAGAGATGCCTCAGATAAATTTAATGCTGGTAATAAATGATGTAATTTGTCTTGCGGATCATTAACAATTTGCCGAAAAAGTTTATCGGTCAAATTTTGTCTTCGATCGAACAGTGACAAGAGACCTAGTTGATTAAGTGCATCCTCGTACGAATGTTCGGGGAGGATTATTCTGCAAGCTCGGCGTTGTAATCTTTCGAGATCGTCTGACAGGTATTTTGTAAGGGAATCGTGGAATACTTCGCACGCGTATTCAGCAACCGGCCGAATACAAGTAACATAGAACAAGAGAAGATCCTTGGATGGTAACTTTGCCCGTTTCAATTGTCGCAAGAAGTATAGACGAGTTGAAATCTTCTTGCATACAGTCTCAATATGTTTATTCCATTTGAGGTTGTCGGAGATGGTTAAACCGAGTAGTTTTTCACACTGGACTACTTCGATGTTTTTGTCGTTGATAATAATAGGATCAAACTCTCCTTTACAGTTGAGAAACTTATTCGAAGTTCCTTGCATTTGGACTCTTTTAACTGCATACCATCACTTCTGGATTTTGAAGAGAATTCGTTGACATACGCTTGCATTATACTAGGTTGATCTTTATTTATGACTTCAGACATAGTTGAATCGTCTACGTATTTCCAAAGGTTCTTGTTGTCAGCAACATCAAGGTCGTCCATCATGATTAAGAAAAGCCAAGGGCCTAATTTTGTCCCCTGGGGGACACCCGCTGGCACAGCCTTCCACTCGGAAAAACAGTCATCGCTAAGTTTAACTCTCTGACTGCGATCAGTGAGGAAGTCTAAGATCCAATGCAATATAGGTTTTGAGATGTTGTATTTTAACAGTTTTCGTGCGAGGATATGATGATCTATCATGTCGAAAGCTTTACGAAAGTCAAAAAGCATAATTCTGATTGTAGAGCCATTTCCGTCCGTGTTTTTTATTCCAAAAATGCAACATGCTGATAAGGGCATACGTAGTGCTTGAATTCGGGATGGATCCGAATTGCCTTTTATCAATTGTGGCTAATACCGCAGGTTTTAGGTGCTGTTCAACCACGAATTCTTCGGCCAGTTTTGATAAAATAGGTGTTAATGATATTGGACGTAGGTTGTTATTAATGTCAGTTATGGGTTTCTTTTAGGGATAGCAATAATGTCGGCCTCTTTCCAAGATTGTGGAATACGGCATTCGCGGTAAGAACTATCTAGGATCTCTTTGACTGGAAGTTCCAATAAATCAGCATTCTCTTTTAACACCCATGTTGGTATTCCATCAGGGCCGTGGGCTTTCCTTGGATTAAGCGTTGACAGTTTTTTAAATACGTCTCCTGCAGCAATTGTGACAGTAGAATCATTAGCTGCGCCAAATAACAGATCTTGGTAATTCTCTGGAGTGAGAGGAGTAAATTCAGCCATTGGGGAAAGAAAAGAATCATTTATCTCGTTTGCAATATCTACTTTATCTGTTTCCGTAAGGTGTTGATCAGGTCTTAAGGCTTTAAGGATTTCTTCGTTATTTCCGCTAGTAGATTTTGCTCCACTGAGCTTCTTAACCTCATTCCACCAAGAGGATGGTTTACATTCTTTAAGATGTTGAATGCTGTTTTCATAATGCTTCGCACGACAACTTTTCCTTTTGCGGTTTACTTTATTTCTCAAGTACTTGAATTGGGTAATATTTCCTTGGTTAAGAGCTTTCTGGCGTTTCTTAATTAATAATGATAATTTTGAGTTCATCCAGGGAGGTTCATTACACCGAGATGTAGTTGAGCGCAGTGGGAGAATATAATCCAGACCAGTAGTTACAATGGTTTCCAAGAGGGAGATTTTTTCTGTGCAAGAAGGGGCTTTGTCAAACATGCTGGGAATGTCCAACAGTTCCAAATATTTACGGAATGCAAGACGGGAGCTCGGACGTAGATCTCTTTTCTTCACCACTCTTTTCTGCGCTCTTTAGGGTTGACATCGTTCTTTTGGTTTAAATTCTACAGACATATGATCAGAGAGACCGAATGGTGCATACTTTACCGGTTGATCGTAGTATTCGTAAAGATTTGTCAAGACGAGATCAAGAGTATTTCTGCCACGTGTTGGAAAGTTAACAAGTTGACGTAGGTTATAGCTTAGTTTTAATCGGTTGATATTTAACTGATTAAAGTCGCCCAGAATAATAAAACCACAATTAGGATAGCATGATTCCAATGTAGAGAGACAGTTGGATAAATAATCCAGCATTGCTGAGTCGTCAGCACTTGGGGGGTGGTATAAGGTCCCGACGACCAAGCTATTAAATCTTCTCGGCAGTCTAGGCATCAGCATTTTGATCCATAACACCTCAAACAAGTCATTAGTTAAGTTTTCTATTAACTCAAAACCGATCGTATTTTCAATATAAGTACAAACGCCTCCGTGTTGGCCGTTAATTCTGTCTCTGCGGATGAGGTTATATCCTTCGATATTGACTACATTGTCGTGTATATGACTCTGTAGCCAAGTCTCCACTATGCTAATGAATTGGTAGTTTCCGTGTCGGGCAACATCTTGTACTTCATCAATTTTTGGGGCTAATGACATTACATTAGATAAGAGAAAAGCAGGGACATAGTGGGTGTTGTTTTGGTTTGTCGAATCGATGGAATTACCGACTTGTCTGGGAGTGGGATTCATTGGTAGGCAAGGAATTCTGATCAAGTTGGTTTTTTTGGGACGTTTAGTGGCTTCCATATGTTTAGGGGTGGATTTTGTGCGTTGGGTAACCCAAACGGGTATATTTTGGCTTGGTAGGGTGGATAGGTTCGTCGATAGAAAAAAGGATCATCCAATGTAGTGAGGGACTTGTTGTTAGGGACAGGGTGGAAAAAATCACATCTGACATCCTTCAGACAATAACCTTTCCTCTGCAAAAAGGGGCAAAATACTCGGGATTTGTCACAGTACTGCGAATTGGAATGGTAGAAGTCGCACCGATTTCCTTTAGCACACCGACCACGCCGGGCCAAAAAAGGGCAGGGAGTGGATTTCTTGCGATCTTTATTTCTAATAGTATGGTGATTTTTCTGAGTATTACTATTAATCTGTTGTATGCCTGAATCTTTATTTCTAGGAGTATGGTGATTTTTCTGAGTGTCACTATTAACCTGCTGTGTGACTGCAGAATTCTTAACAAGGGAAACACTTTGGTTTCTATCATGGGATACTGGCTTTACTATAGGTGCTTTTTGCCGTGAATGCATTTTTCTTAGCTTTTTGGGATGCACTTGGCCATCATATCGAGTAGTTGATAACTCAGATGAAAAATGACCGCCAAGACTTCTTTTATGTTTTTGTTTTCGTCTATATTCCTCTATTTGGTCTTTAAAGCCAGTTGGTTGGTTTTGTTTGGTGGTTGTAGTAGGTTCCATCATTGGCGACGGCGTGATGCTGTCCTCTTGAGGATCCGCATAGACTGCTGCAACTTCGACCACACTTGCATCTGAGCTGCGTTGACTCAGCTCATCATCTTTTTGATATGATTTCATTGTATTAAGCTCATCTTGGAGTCTTTGAACTTGTGTTTCAAGGACAGACCGTTTAAACTTTTCTTCTTCCAGGTCGATCTGAAGCCGAGTAATTTCACTTGTTAAATTTGCCACTATTGGCGTATGCTGGTCCTCACTAGTAATTGTCGATTGCACTGAATCCATCCTAGTTTTCAATATTTCTATCTCGAACAACAAATTTTCAATAGATTCTTCCAAAACAGTTTGACTGGGATTTTCTTTCAAGGTATTCTGACAGGGGTTTCCAGGGGGGGTGTAAACAGGGTGATCAGGCATTCTTTAGCTTCCTTTCCAATCATACCATTAAATGATAGAGTATTTAACTTCCCAGGATACCACGTAGCGACAAAGTCAGAATCCTTGGCCTCAAATCTCTTCGAACTACCCCCAGCTGAACGCCATTTACCCTCGTATCCAAATGACACTTTAACGAAATCTTGAAGAGATTCATAGTTCTCACACCATTTAAGACGCGAACCATCATATGCTATGCTTCTGGACACCACATACTCGTGCATTTTAAGAAAATCCCAATTCATATCGGCTCGATTGTGACTTGACTTAGACTGCTCAAGGCTGTCCTGTAAACGATCGTCGGCCATGGCGATTGTGTGTGTGGTCTAAGACAGTTCTTTTCGGAAATTATGGCAAAACGAACTCAAGAAACCAAGTATTAAAAATTTAAGCAATTAAATTAAAAATATCTTGGTAAAATAGTGAAAAATTTCAAAAAATTTGAGGAGCTCAAGATTTTGCTTCCGCCATTTTGCGGTGCTTCCACTTTGCGGATAATACAAAGATTCTCTTCAATACAAAGATTACAACGTGAGTTACCGGGAGCATAGGGTGTTGATTGATTAAGAATTGCAACCAGTGGATGGAAAAATCTTTTTCCTTAAACTTAAGTTGCCATATATATTTAGACAGTTCAGTTTCCCTTTTATATTGAATTAAATTAAACGACTTCTTATGGTTGCTATATCTTTCCTTAAACGAATTTGCTGTCATACCAACATATATCTTCTTCACACCGTCATCCAGAGAAGTTACAATTGCTTTGTAAACGACACTTTTCGATTGACATTTGTTGTCTAGAGGGCATTTATCCCGATTTCTACAATTACACGTTGGGGTTGTCTGAGGATCCTTTTTCCTTAATACTTTCCGATTATGCTGCGAAATTACATTCTTTACATTTGGCATACAACTATAACTGACTTTTATCGTGCTTCTGTTAAATATCTTGTGAAGCGGGTTTGTGGGAGGAAAATGTTTGTCGATAAGTTGAAGAAATCTGCCTCCAACGTTTGTCCTAACCGATTTACTATACGGGGGGTTAAACCATATAATATTTCTATGCCTCTTTTGCTTTCGCGTTGCCGATACGTTGTGGTGTTCAGGGTTGTAGTATATATATATATATATATATATATATATATATATATATATATATATATATATATATATATATATATATATACAATTAAGTAAAGTATCCAAGAAGAAAGAGTGCTCGATATCAAATGTTAATAGAGCGATTAAAATAAAATCAATGAAATATTACAAAATTTTGAATATATTGTTCGCTACACTCTGTGTTTCACGTTTCTTCTGAAACGATCATCAGGCGAATGATTACTCTACAGCAGTTAAAGTTTGTGTGATGACGTTTTTAACGTGCTTGCGCTGATACAATTCAAAAATTGCGCGCGCGTTTAAAATTTTTTGCGCTGAATCTATTTTTCAGCGCAAGCACGTTAAAAACGTCATCACACAAACTTTAACTGCTGTAGAGTAATCATTCGCCTGATGATCGTTTCAGAAGAAACGTGAAACACAGAGTGTAGCGAAGAATATATTCAAAATTTTGTAATATTTCATTGATTTTATTTTAATCGCTCTATTAAATTTTGATATCGAGCACTCTTTCTTCTTGGATACTTTACTTAATTGTATCTATCGCACCTGGGATCCAGTTGTGCACTCTAGTATATCGGGAATTTTAGTATTTTCAAAATTTGAATATGCATCGAATTAACATCAACTACTCGCTGAAAAACATTGGATTGCCCTCATATCATCATTATCAAAGGGAACTTATCAATAAAGCAGAAAATGTGATACAACGAATGCGTTGGAAGGCTCATTTCTTTCTCCACGACAAGGAGAACACCAACTGTAGCAAATTTGGACTTCCTACAAGAAATAGTGCCCCAAATGTTCCGGAAATGAAAGCGTTTGAAGAAGATTTTATCAATCTTATCTCGAATGTGAAGTTTAGGAAAATTAACGATGAATTTTTAAACACTATCGCGAGCGATTTGAATAATATAAAATCATCGGGAGATCTCATGATATTCGCAGACAAAACTAGGAACATCTACAGAACAACACCAGAGAATTACAACAAGTTAATAACTGATAATATAACAACGACTTGTAAATTCGGGGAAGACCATTTCACGAACGATATTAATAGCGAGCTTAAGGAAATCTCTAGTAACCTCGGTATCGGCGATCGAATTGATGTAATGGCTAAAACACCTGCCTTCATCACCTTAAAAGATCACAAAGAAAACTTTGATTCTAATCCGAAATGCCGTCTCATTAACCCAGCGAAGAGTGAGCTGGGAAAAGTAAGCAAAATCATCCTCGACGATATTAACAACAAACTAAGATCAATACTTCACGTGAACCAGTGGAAGAACACTACCTCGGTTATCAACTGGTTTAATTCCATCAAAAATAAACCTAATCACGCATTCTTATCCTTCGACATCGTCGAGTTTTACCCTTCAATTACCGAAACCCTGCTGGATAAAGTCATCATATGGGCAAAATCTTTGATCGAAATCACCGATTATCACATCTCTATCATTAAACATGCGCGCAAGTCTCTTCTCTTCTACAACGATAAAACGTGGGTAAAAAAGAAAAACCAGTCTCTTTTCGATGTCGCGATGGGAAGTTACGACGGTGCCGAGGTTTGCGAACTGGTCGGTTTGTTCTTGCTGAACAGACTAGCTGAAAGCTTTGGGATAGACAACGTTGGGTTGTACAGAGATGACGGATTGCTCATCCTTGAGGGAACGGGAGGTCGTCAGGCTGATCATGCAAGGAAAAATCTCCACAAAATCTTTGATGACTATGGCCTTAAAATCACCGCGGAAATCAACTACCACCTGGTAAACTTTCTTGACGTCACACTCAACCTTATCGAAGGAAATCACCAACCTTTCCGTAAGCCAAACAACGAGCCACTGTATGTTGACGCTAGATCTAACCATCCACCTAGCATCATCAAGCAAATACCGAAGTCAATCAACAAACGTCTATCCTCACTATCCTCCAACGAAAAATCTTTTAAAGAGAGTCTACCGGTTTACGAAGAATCACTCAAACGTTGTAATTATAATGTCAAGCTCACCTACTCCGACCAACACAACCCAAGCCAATACCGTCACAATTCACAACGTAAGCGGAACATAATCTGGTTTAACCCACCTTTCAGTAAAAACGTTAAAACTAATGTTGCGCAGAAATTCCTTCAAATAATCGATAAACACTTTCCAAAATCCTCAAAGCTTCACAAGATATTTAACCGCAATTCAGTCAAAGTTATAGCTACTCGTGCATGCCAAACGTAAAAAGTGTTATTTCCAGCCACAACCGAAACATCATGAAATCGAACAAAACCTCGTCAGATCGTACAAATTGCAACTGCCGCATCAAGAATGAATGCCCACTCCTTGGTAAATGCCTAACTGAAAGCCTCGTCTATAATGCCGAAATTACAACTACAAATCCTCCTGAGTCAAAGAACTACATCGGTGTCACAGCTGGTACGTTCAAGACCAGATACTACAACCACAAAAAATCCATTAACAACCCAGCCTACGAATCCGAAACTGAACTATCAAAACACACATGGAACCTAAAAAGACTAAACAAACAATTCACATCAGTGGACAATCATCAAATGCGTTCGGCTTACTCAGCGGGCGGACGGTCATGCAACCTGTGCCTGGAGGAAAAAATGGCAATTCTTAAATCCTCGAAGGAGACGACACTAAACAAAAGAAGTGAACTTTTCGCAAAATGTAGACATAAAAATAGATTCAGCGCAAAAAATTTTAAACGCGCGCGCAATTTTTGAATTGTATCAGCGCAAGCACGTTAAAAACGTCATCACACAAACTTTAACTGCTGTAGAGTAATCATTCGCCTGATCACAGAGTACTACACAGAGGTGGAACTCGCGGCAAATCTTGTCCCCCTGTTTTTAATGCGCATGCGCTAGGCTCTGGCAAGTGTTTTTGCACTTTTTAATAAGGAAAATTCGATTTTTTAGCAGAAAAAATGCAATTTTAAAGCCAAGGATCTTTTGCTCTTCGTTTTTTTGACAAATTTTATTTATCCATCCGACATTGCTCCTTTTGGATTAAAAATGACTGCGATATACGAATTAAAACGGGAAAAACGGGAAATACAACTACGAGGAGTGCGATTTTCACACGAAGCTTCTAGAACTGCCAGGTAAAAATTCAAAGTTTTGTATTTCATCTAATAAATGTAGGTCTATCTGACAATATTTCGCCAACATGCAGTCGTATTTTTTTCAAGATGGCGAAACAATCTTCTCAAAGTCAGTTAACTTTTGAGCAGACGACATATACAGACACTGACTTCTACTGTTCAAGAAGATAGCAAGTTAGATAGCTATTAAAAAAGGTTTACAACGTATACGCAGTTTACTGATATTTATGAACCCTATTATATCTCTTATGTGTATTATTATTTCACTTTGGACTCTTCGGCCCTCTTTGGGCTGGCACCAATGGAAATTCTAGTACTGAATTATCTAGCAGCAGCAGCAGCAGCAAGGTTAGACAATGGTTATAGAATTATAGCTTGCATATTAGTATAAGAAATTTATGTTATTCATATATAGGTAAGCTTTTATATTACCATTCTTATGCATTAACTGCTCAAATTATATAGGCTTGGTCTAAATTCATTCATGTAATTAATCTCAACAAAAAGCCTTGTTTTTGAATCTATCCATGCAATGGAAAATGTAAAAGGGATTAAGGGAAGGTTAGGACACATTGAGTTCATCACCATATTATAGTTTCAGAGCAAAAAATATTTATATTTTTCATTATATTCACATCTAAAAATTGGAAAATAGCTTTCAATCTTCTCATAGAAGCCACACAGAATTGCATAGATTAGATTGGAAATTGATTTGCATGTCCTTCATGAATATTACAATCATGTATGAACTGAAATTAATATCTGTTAGCATTTACCATTTGTGTGTAAAGTTGGATTTATACTCGTGTAAAAAGTATTGTATAATTATATAGGTAAAGTTGTATTTGTTTATTGTAAATCCTTTGAATTCAAGTTCAAGATTCGAATAAAAAACATGTAGTTTTTGCTAGTTTTATGGCAAAATAAATTATTTTCAAAGAAATTTTTTCGTGTGTTTTGAATTGTAGAAATGACACATCAATCATGCTTGTTTAAGATCAGCTCAGATGTTTTCTGGATGGAAAAATAACTGCCTAATTTATAATCGGCGACGATGTTGGCAATGAACTTGATATTTATAAAGAAAATCATTCGGGCTTGTATTTCTTACTTCTTTAACCTAACGCATATATTTTTTACAAAAAAACAACCATTTACCGTTTGTTTTTAAAATTTAGGCGCAAAAATGGAGATCGATAGAGCCAGCTTTAAAATATTAACATTTTTCGTCTTTCGAACACCTTTTTCCCTTGCTTCAGAGTCAAAATACACTTGCCAGAGCAATTTGCGTGGCGCGTGGAATGGCGTAGGCAGAGGGACAGCAACATCAAAGGGTTCCGCCGCGAGTTCCATAACTGTATATCATTAAACTGTGGCCTGATGATCGTTTCAGAAGAAACGTGAAACACAGAGTGTAGCGAACAATATATTCAAAATTTTGTAATATTTCATTGATTTTATATATATATATATATATATATATATATATATATATATATATATATTTTTTTTTTATCACATACTTGTGCCTTTATCAGGGCGATAACAGGGTGACATAAAAATAATTAGAACATTAACATATTAGAACATAAACATATTAGAACATTACCTTTTAATAGTTTTAAGATTGCAATCAGCAATTCTTAAATTCTCTGACTTTTTATCTGTTTAAATTTACTCTTACATATTTATATATATTGTAATTTCATGTTCATATTTTAGGGACTCACTGAAAATCACAAATTGTGAGTGGTCTCCCTGATGAAAGAACTTTATTAAATTAAAAAATTAAAAATTAAAACGATATCGTCACTGATATCGCTTTTTGTCACTGATATCGCTTTTTGTCCCGCTGCATCTGCCGCTGTCAAAACAAATATGGCTGACTCGAGCAGTTCGAGGTTTGTTTCAGTCGATGTCGATTGCTTTATGGAAGAAAAAGAAGTATGTGATAAACAGGTTATCACAATCGGGACGAGGTTATATCAGTTTTATCGCTTTAAGGACGATATCATAAATGACCCTCGTCCGCTGCGCTCACTCGTGACATTTTATGATATCGTCCCTCAAGCGATAAAAC
Organism: Dendronephthya gigantea; assembly: GCF_004324835.1. Classification (NCBI taxonomy): domain Eukaryota; kingdom Metazoa; phylum Cnidaria; class Anthozoa; order Malacalcyonacea; family Nephtheidae; genus Dendronephthya; species Dendronephthya gigantea. The sequence goes on along the minus strand of NW_021163257.1, from coordinate 190,814 downwards.
TGGTATCACCTCGCCCCTCATGTGATAACCTATATATTATATATATATATATATATTATATATATATTATATATATATATATATATGCTCAATACTGTAAGTAGAGCTATAATATGATTGCAGTAAAGACAGAAAACTAAGGTTGCATAATTACTACAGCGCTGTTTCGAAGGAGCAAGCTCCCTCTCATCAGGTGTATAAGAATTTATTATTAACAGGCACGCCTTAAATACATCAGAGTCTTTAGAAGATATTTGCTAGCGTGACGGCATGTGCTTGTAAGTTCGTTCCTTTTGTTAAGTGAGCATAAGTTTGTTTTGCAAATGATGTAGTATTTCTCTAAGAGGCATAAGTTGCAACGCTTCGTGGCGTTTGAATACGGGGCGGCTCGTGCGATGATCTTCCAGCTTACTTTGAATGGTACTCGGTCATCCTTCAAGGACCAGATAAACTTACTAAGCTCGGTTGCGTTCTGTTTGTTCTTGTGCCTAAATGACGCTGTATGATTTCTATATCTAGATTTGAATTCATCACTAGTGAGACCAATATAGGTTTGTTTCTCATTGTTGCTCTCGACGGTTGCTTGATAGATTATGTTCCTTGTTAGGCATCGCCGTTATCTCTGGATCTGCAGTTACAGGTTTTTTGCTCTTCTGGTGTAGGGTTGTTTTTTCGCAAGACTAACTTGTTATGGGCGCTGATCTTTTTCTCCAGGCTTGGCATACAGGAGTAGCTGATTTGAGTGTGTTGCGGTTGAAGATTTTTCTTAGTGGATGTTTCTTTTCAAAAGCTGAGTTCACGATGTTTAGGAACTTTTTTCCTATGTCTGTGGCTACATGCTTGCTATAAGGTGGGTTGAACCATGTAATGTTTCTGCATCGCTCTCTTTTTTTCTTGTTACGTCTCTCTTTATCTGCGTAGAAGTGTAGTTGGTAATTGTACCCGTTATCATTGAGTGCGTTTTGATAAGTTGGCGCTGCTTGGTCGAACGACGCTTTGTCTGACGATATTTCGTTCAGCCGTCTGTTAATGCTGAGGGGTATGTTCTTAATGATTATCGGCGGGTGGTTACTCTCGCTGTGGACGTACAGAGGCGTGTTGTTAGGCTTTATGTAGGGGTTGTAGGAGCCGTTGCGCAGATCTAGTGTCACGTCAAGGAAGTTAACGGCTTTCTTATTCGCCTCGATAGTTATCTTTAGATTGTTGCTACTGAAAACGCTGCAGATCTTTTTCTTAATGATTTCTATTTTCCGGGGGGTCTCGTAGAATGCACCCAGCCCATCGTCTCTGTATAGACCTATGTTCCGCCTGATTTTGACAGGGAGCTGGCATAACAGGTATGTCCCAACAAGTTCGCAAGTCTCTGCGCCATCGAAGGAGCCCATGCATGGTCACATCGAACAGATTTGATGATTGCTTTTTTGCCCATGCAGACTTGTCCTCGAAGAGCAGTGATTGTTTGGCCTCCATGATGATGTTTCTGTCCCTTAGATCTATATGGGTGTGGGTGGCAGCAAAATCCAAAGCTTTATTGAGTAATTCTGTTGAAATTGATGGATAGAAGTTAACAATGTCAAACGTTATAAATGAATGCTTCCCTTTGTTCTGAATGTTGTTAAACCAGTCAAGCGTTGCTTTCGTGTTCTTCCATAGGTTGACACCAGTGGCACTGACTATGGCTTTGTTTATATCGTCAAGGATTCGCTTGCTGATTTTGCCGATTTCCGATTTCGTTGGGTTTATTAATCGACATGTAGGGCTGTTTGCGAAGTTCTCTTTATGGTCTTTTAGCGTGATGAATGAGTTTTTGCATGCTAATGATTCAATTCTATCTTCTAGGTTGAGCTGGTGTGCGATGGAGCTGGTGTGCGATGGAGCTGGCTTTTTTGTGATCTGGCTAAGCGCGTCCGTAGGGGCTTTCTTGCACTCTTTTTCGATGTTCTTTTTGAGAAGAGCTCTGTATTCCGTGGGTGGTAGCTTGTAGAAGTTAGTGGTCTTGTCAGCCGGCACAAGGGTATCGTTGGTTGCTTTATAGACTCTTCGTGTTTGGACAATGTAGAAAGGAATTCACTCGGGGAGGGCTTTCTGAACTCGATGTTTTGCACCATGTAAGTCATCATAAGCTCGAATTGTTGAAGTTCGGGTATCTGTGGTGGAGACTTTGTTGAATGGAAGCCAAAGGTCTCTCTAGATTCAAGCCAGATTCATAGCAGATATATATATGTGTATAAATTATAATATCTTCAAGAACAGAAAGTGCTCAATACAAGACAATTTTGTATAGCATTTAATTTAATGTTTTCATTACAATTTTTAATGCTACTTCAAGTTTCATGCAACAAGCAATCAACCGGAACCAAATAAATTAGTTATATATATATATATATATATATATATATATATATATATATATATATATATATATATATATATATATATATATATAAATAAATAAATAAAAATGCAATTTTGTTGTTAATATGATAACAAAGTAACAGAGCAGAAATATTCATTCATTGCTTAATAATATTTACAAATCGCTACTCAGAGTTTCACGCTAATGCGATTTTCAAGCGATTGAGATACTACTCTCTAAGCTCTAACGGGTTTGTTTGGTTCGCGTTCTGGTTGCTGATATATATATATAATAAAATTTATTATATATATATATATATATATATATATATATATATATAATAAATGAATTCATCATTCGCCTGATGATCGTTTCAGAAGAAACGTGAAACACAGAGTGTAGCGAACAATATATTCAAAATTTTGTAATATTTCATTGATTTTATTTTAATCGCTCTATTAAATTTTGATATCGAGCACTCTTTCTTCTTGGATACTTTACTTAATTGTATATATATATATATATATATATATATATATATATATATATATATATATTTATATTTATATATAGTGCATGTCAAATATATAGTACAATAGGCATATATATCAGACACATGACCACATATGTAGAATAAAAAATATTGAATTACAAATTCATATTTGAGTGTTTACCACAAGGAGTGTACAAAATTAGAATAAATCCTGTAGTCCTGGTTTATTTATCTCATATTTATATATTTATTTAACTATGGCAATAATATGACTAAATAGCTATTTAGTCATATGAAAACCATGGCCAGAAAATTCGGACATAATTAACATTCTACTTCCGCCTAAATTTGCATATGGTGTCAAAATAAAGCTTCGTGAGCTTATAGTAAACTGTAATGTGCACAGTACTAAACGCTATAAATACAGCTTTAGGTGGTCGATTATAATTTGCCTTAATTGCTCGTTGCAGAGAAAGTTAATCTTAATATTTTGAGACAGTATTTCAAAATGTTTTATCAGTATTCGTCCTGCATTTTCAAAACAAAGTTTTGGTCATTTATCACGTTGAATACCATATAAAACGAAAACCGTAATAGCGTACAAATAAAATAAAAATGCAGAGCCGACATAAACCTTTACCAGCAAAATATTAACTCAGGATCTTTAATATGACACGAATTACAAGAAACAACCAGGGCAAATTGCAAAGATGCAATGGTTTTCCTTAATTTTGCGAAATTTAAGAATGCGCAATGTAATTTTTAGTTCTGCAAACGAATAATATTTGAACAGATATGCAAATTTGCTACGGCAATCTGCATATTCCATGTCCGCAATTTCTGGCCATGGTTTTCAACAATTATTTGCTGGTTTTATTAAATTTATAATCTGTTCAAGATTCTATATTAAATTGCCAAAGTCTATTGCACTAAAAAAATTTTAATCTTCTATGTAAGAATGACATATAAATTCATGAACACAATTTAGGTGAAGATGCCTTTTTTTCCATACATACTATTAAACTATTAAATAAATATTGAGTAAGAAAGTACAGAAAACTTCAAGCAGACGTACCACATCATTGAGATTAATACAATATCAGGTTGCATTCTTAGAAAAATATATTCCAAATAACACATATGCTTTTTTTTCTATCCGAATCGAATTCAGTCAATTCAGGGGCCGGTTGAATAAAATTCTTAATCATGCATCCTAAAGGGCATCGTTAACTTTCCAAATCATAGTTAAAAATGGAATCTTGAACTTTTGAGGAGTGATAAAACATTAAAATCAACACCTACCAAGGTTTTCAACCGTTATCCACCAGAAATAATAAAGAGTTATCATAATTATCCAACTCCAATCTCCACTTTCTTCTGCAACCTTTAGTTTTACTCAAGAAGGTATTTTTTATTATAGAATATATATTTTAGAATCTTTTTAGTTGAATTATTTTTATGTTTTTGCATTATCTTTGCATTTTTTTATCCAAATACCAACAATTTTTGTAAATACGAATCCTCAGTCTGGTTCAAAATCTGTAGCGGCGGTTTATGGTTTACGGGTACTTCATGTTATTGCTCTGTTTGACAACCACACCGCCAGTCCACGCAAGTTTACGTGTTGAGGGCCTCTTTCAGCGCATATGCTGGGGGAGGCATTTGCCCTTCCAGTGCAGCTTAATGCCACCCTGACCCCCCTCCATCAGCTCCGAGTAGCCCATTTTCTCTATTTCACGAGAAAATCTTTCAAGTAAAGAAGGTTTGAAACAAATTCCGATCCATTCCAGTATTCAAACGGATTACGTTTAGAATTACGTTTTAGCTGCCATCTTAAATATAAAACTAGAAATACATTGCATGCAAAGTCCCCTCGCCTGACGCAATAAACTTTAAACAATAAACAATATTTAAAGCTATAAACAATATTTCCATCACTGAAATTCTATGATACTCGTTTCTGCTGAATGATCGAAGTCGTAAAGTAAAATCCTATATCTTGGTAGAATTATAAAGTCGACTCTCGAGCTATCAAATTCGACTATAATATAATCATAATTGTGCAACGAATAGTTTTAAATACTACAATTCTTAGCGAAATTTCAATTACTTTTTAAACAAATTCACCTTTAATAAAATAAATACTTTTCAAATCCAAATCATTTCAACGATATATTGACGAATAAATTCAAAGAGGGGTCATACATTTGTTGATAAATCCACATATTAAACTTACAAAACAATAGTATACTTTAAAATACCGAAATCTACCCATTTACCTGTTCAAAAACACTTTAAAAATGCTTCAAAATCGTAGATATTTCACCATCCATTAGAATGAAAATTTTTCTATCCAAAGGTATCTTTTACATTATATTTTAATCAATTTTACGAGTCAATTTTTCGTATATTTTTAATTAAGACCATCCAAATGAAAAATATTATTTAAAAAAAGGTTTATAATTCAAAATATCAGTTATGCTGACGTGACCCAAATTTTAATTTAGCCAATCGCACGTTTGTAAACGTTTGCTAGTTACCAGTTTTAACTCGTCTTATACTCACGCATGCGCATAACTTACAAAAACGCCCAACGTCCATGACATAATGACAACTTTCATTTCGCATTTGCATTCCCGGGCGTAATTAAAATCTCCGGGTGAAATTAGTACCCTTGCCCGGTGCTTCGCACCGGCTCGGGGATAATTCTTGGCACGATCAGTATGAAAGTGTGGTATGTTAAATTTACGTTCATTTTCAAGGTCATGATGTAACGGTGGGAGCAAATTATGAAGTTTATGCTCCGGATCTTTGACTATATTATTCTTATACGTAATATCATGACATCAGGGAAATTAGTGATTAAATGCCCCGAAGGCAAGGGAGGTTTGTGTAATTCCTGAGAGCGCAGCCCGAGGCCAAAATTCGCGGGACTCTGTGGCAAATTTTTGGCTTCATTTGCGGGTGCTCGCGAGATGACTGCAGATGCAGAGCGAATTTGAAAGAAATTTGGTTTTTTGTTTGTTTCATGGTTTTAAATGTCTTTTTTGTGGAATCATATATAATGGAATTAATCTTAAATTTAACCAGGTGAACTGTTTCACGAATTACGTCTGCAGTTGCCGATCGGATTGGAAACAAATTCTCTTAAACGGAACAAGTTCACAGCGATATGCAATTTTGACAACAACATTTGTACGAAACGGATATCCTAAAAGCTAAAATTTCATCGCAAAATACACTTGATAGACATTGTTTAAAATTATAAGTTTATGTTTATTTAATTCCAAGTGACTAGATGACAAAAAAGTTCTATTAATATAGATAAAGCAAATATTCCTGCATTGTCACGCTAGGCTCTACGCTTTTTCCTATAGTGAAGAACTGTCTTCTCCGCATTTCTAAAATTAGGACCATAAAATGCATTCTACTAACATCAAGAATGTCTCAGCCGACTGGAAGTACTAAGCCGGCAGTTATTTATCTGTAAAAAAATTTTTTTGGAGTTTTTATCAGATTTACGAAATCACAACAAAATACATTTGTTTCGGCCGCGCTTGTTTTTGCGTGTAAAGACTGAGGGTGACTTAGTTTCAACTTTTGGTCGGAAGATAACGACCGTAGCGTTCCAGTTATTTTCATTTCACTGGCCAATGGTTATACTCAATAATCAATCTTAAAACGCCTTTTTCAATGACGGCTGTTCCGACAAACAACTTCCTTAATCTTATACTCCAAGTTGCTTCGAAAAAACCATAGGCGTACGGGCCTATAAATTTTGGGGGGGCGGATCATAGTTTGCCCGACGAGCGCTAAATACCGAGGGAAAAAAGGGTGGTGTAGGGGCATGCTCCCCCGGTATTTTGGAACGTTTTTCTGCATGGGGCAATTGAGGAGAAAATATTACGAATATCAGCTAATGAAAATTGAAAAAGACCAAGTTTGACAACGATTTTAATTATATCATACAAAATGTGACTTTTCTCCGAAAATCTAACCTAATCTCCTGTACTACAAGTGTTTATCGTGTATTGTATATTAGTATAGTAAGTATAATGTCAAAAGAAATGTGAAGCGCGGTGACTTCGTTGGCCAAAAACGTCAATGATTCTTTCCATATCATTTTCGAGAGCTCTATAAGTGTACGCTCGCTCCATACATAAAAGAGAAATGCTACTCAGGCGCTCTTGACCCATTGTAGAACGAAGGTACGTTTTTATCCTCCGTAATCCACTGAAAGATCTTTCAGCAGAACATGATGTTGCTGGGATTGTTGCCAAGATTGAACTTGCTTTGTAGAAGACTGGCAGAACTGTATGGAGCTCATTTTCGTAAAGGGTCTTCACCAACGTTGCTGCTTTCTTGATTTGGTGCGAGACAGGGTTATCAGACAAGAAGTTACGGAGAATCTCCAACTCAGCTTCTAGGATTGCACTATCTAATGAATAGAACGAGGAGACCAAGGCAATGCTTTCTTCTGACGGTTTCTGACCGAAAACCACGTCTGCCAGAGCACACAAGATGTCTTGATCGTTGCTTTGAAAGCGCGTTTGCATCTCCAGAATAACTTTGTCCAACGTCGGGTAGTAGGTTGTAATCCTGTAATGGCTCTCTGGAGTTGGTTGTTGGTGCAGAGTTGTAGTGGATGACTCGCCGATTAGGGCCTGCAATCGACGCGACGGAACTCTGTTTCTTGGGGGTGTAGCATCTTTGAATGAAAATCTGGTGCCCTGAATTTCTTTCTTAATGTTATTTGCCATAACATGTGCTCTTAGCCAAAGCATGTGGAATCCTTCTTCACTTCGGCAGCCTTCAAGAGCTTTGATAGTTGAGTCCGCGTTTTTTTTGCTGTGATAACATCCATGTTCTTGCTTTGTAGGTACTTGGAGAGACTGTCTGTATTTGACAGGACAACTCTTAGCAATAACAAACCAAACACAAAATTAAAATCGCAAATTGAGATTAGCAAGTTATTGCTGTCAGTATAGGTTGTGGGATCGTGATCATCACTACATAAGATAAGTGCTTGAATAATTCTTGTCATCTGTTCGACCACTGCTCTCACAGCCTCCGAACGGCACGACCACCTTGTAACACTTAAGGATTTAAGGGTTAGATTGATGTGATCTTCCTCAATCTCCAAGTCTTGAAAAATTCGATGACGTTTAGGACTTGCTTCAAGAAACGTATACAGTTTCTGTACTGTTCCAAGGGCATTGCGGGCTGACTCGACAGATTTCATCGTATCTTGAAGGGCAAGGTTTAACAGATGACCGTAACAATGGACGTAAACTACCAAAGGAGAACACTCTTTCATACGCGTCGCCAGTCCCTTGTGAACTCCACTCATATTAGCAGCGCCATCGAAGCATTCTCCAACAATATTTTCAAGCTTTAGCTCTAGGTTGACAATTGCTTTCTTCACAAGTTCAAAGAGAACCTCTCCTTCAGTTGATGCGGTTGTGGAAAATCCAACAAACGTTTCCAATGTTTGACCAGCACAGACGTACCTCAGACATAGAGACACTTGTTCTGACTTGCTGATATCAGGCGTCTCGTCTACTATAATACTAAATTGCTCACTGTTCCTGACGTCGCTCGCAATCCTCTGTCGAACCATGTCCGATGCAATTTCAATCAGCTCGTTCTGGATGCTGGGAGACGTCCACTGCGCATGTGCCTTAAGCTGGCTTTGAAGCATGCTCTTCAACCATGGTAAATCCTTACAGCGAAAGTGAAGAGATTCGATAAAATTGCCTCTATTAGTATCAGAAACTTCCCAAATATGGCGTCTGCTTTCTTCATGTCCTCTCAATGGTGAGTTCTGTTGAACATTGTGCATGAGACATTCTATGATAACTCGCAGATAACGCCGGTTGCAGTCAACGTTTTCCTTGTGGGCTCTATTAAGTTGTTCGAGCACCGATGTACTTCGTGATTTATTGGCTTTAAACAATGCCCATTTTGTCATTGATGTGATGTGTTTATCAGAGTTACCGTGTTTACGAAGCCTTTCTGTTTTTTTCCAATTGCTATACACAAAGGAATTGTCGTAACCAAACTTTCTGCAGGGAAAGCATATGCACTGGTCATTATTTGGTTCATAACTGAGCCAGGGATGATGTTTATACCATAGAGGATTGAACTTACGGGAAAATGTTTCATTTCCAAACCTTTTCGCTGGGTACTCATGTAAAATTGGCTGGTTTGGGCCATTGGCATCAGCTTCAGACGTTAACAACAAAGGCTCTGCGCATTGTGTACTTCCTTCAATTATACCAATTGAATCACCAGAGCATGCTGGCTCCGGTATTTCTTTATCAGGGGATATATTTTCCAGGTTCGGTGACTTTGTCGCCCCTAGTTCAACAATCATGTCTGGTTCAGTGTTGAAATAGCTCAATCCGGGTTGGTTTTCCTCAGTTGTTCCTATGTCTATGAACGTACTGTCGTCAGTAGCTTTACTGCTGCAGCCGGTCTCGGACAATGATGGTTTTTCCGCTGTTGCAGTGGTACTAAGCAGAAATCTATTTAACTGTGATTGCGAAGCATCTACCAAGGGAGTGAACCGCATTTTCTTTCCACTATGGACATTTTTCATGTGGGTTTTAGCATGGTCTACATTCATTTCTGCTTGGCATTCATCACACTTGACTCGATGCGAACGATAGGCCCGTTTACGAGGCCCAGATTTGCAGGACATGATTATTCTTATTATTCTTGGATATAAGTAGAAAAAGGAAACTGAAAAAAAAAATTTCATCGATTGAACCTTTCCCTTCAGTCAGCTGAATTAAAACGTATGAGAATTAATGAAAACATTTTCATACGTACAAAAATGTATGCACGAGTACCGTAAATCTGGCATATCCCATGTATTTTGCGCCTGCCACTTATCGCACAAACCAAACGTCAGTACAGGAAATTTTTAAGTATGCTTAATTAAAAAAAGCTGTTGCCTCACGCCCTCACCGTTAACGCTGTATGTGAAGCGCATGCCGCCTTATGCGCCATTACCTAGCATATCAGCGTATGTCAGCGTATGTATTACGAGTGATATTTTTCATACGCTGGCGTAACTGCATACGGTACTTTATCATCTTTCACACTATTTAGGCACTTTGATAAATTGATTTCCATTAGCTCATAGCGAAGCGCTTAATCGAAAAGGGGAAAGCGTTTAGCGTTTTGCCGACTTTAGGCTCTATACAGTTTAATGAGTTTATGTTTAAAATTAGGAAAATGTTCGGCTTTCATTAATGCTTATATATTGCGACATACGTTCTCCAATTTTCGTAACAGTACTGTCAATGCATACCTTAAACAACGCAAATGCCGGTGGTATAAATTATAAATAGCTTGATATACAGAATTACAAATTACAATGATACGCGTTCGGTCGCGTGCAATTATAACTTAGGTCAATATGTTTCACCATAAAACTTTTATGAATAAATAAATTATGTACAGTACAGTTGCTTGCTATAAAAGTTAGTAAAGTTACAAACTTACCAAAACGATAGCAGTGTTTCGTAACTACATGGTGAGTTGTTAAAATTAGCAGCTGAAATATATGATATCTTTTAAAATGACTCAGTTCGTGATGTGTTGCGATTTGGAAATCAGGAAATGTATGATGTTTGTTTCTCTGTTGCCGCGCCAATCAGTCGTGTAAGGCTGTTACCGTGCGGTCCGTGCCAATCAGTTGTGGCACATAGGGTAGCCAGTGGCACAGACGGAAAAGCATGTTTATTTAATTTATTTTCGTTTCCTTTATGCTTTGCGCAAGCTGCAAGCATATATATTCTATCATATTTGAGCATTCTTAAATATTTTTATGTAGTGGTATTTTTATGTAGTACTACAAATTGCCCGACTCTTAAATACAAATTGCCCAACTAATTAATATTTCTGACTAAACTGGGGGGGGGCTGCAGCCCCCCCGCTTCGTACGTCAAAAAACCACCTTTTAACTTTTAATAGCTATTTCAAATATTGTGAAACCAACCATTCTCAACGAAATGTGGGCTATTTTGAAATTCTACTTTTCCCGTGACAGACGTCCACAGCTTTAAAAACCGTTTTCGCTGTTTAATTACTGGGATAAAAGTCGAAAAGTCACCACCGTCAATCTGATTTTCAAAAACGTAAAAAATAGTAGAGATAAGTACTTTACTTCAATATGATAATGAAGGAATATCACTGAAGAAGCAGAATATGAAATGCTTGTATTTATATACATTCCTTCGTTTACAAAGTCAAAAAAAAACAGGTGAAAAATCGATAACTTAGTCCGGAGTTGAGCATTGGTTTAAGTGAAGAAAGGACATTTTGAGGCACAAAAAGGCAGAAAGGTACACAAGCTAAGCGTGTTTCAATAAAAGAAAATTATTTGGCGCGATATGCCAATATCCCATGATTCATTGGTGGCAAAAGGTTACGTAATTTACGCATTCCATTCCCAGTCTTTTCGCGAGTTTTGCAAGATTTTTTGTTTAAAGAACTAAAATTAGTTACGTAAAACAATGGGATATAAAACGTTTAAGGATTTTAAGGATTATAATTATTTGATGGTTATGCAGTATACGGGTCTATATGCGGTTTTCGGCTTCGGTCGTAATTTAATTACTACGGGGTTCTGGTTTTTGTTTTTTTGTGCGGTTTTTCGGATTCCAATAGCCCCCAACACCTCTCTTCACAGTCTGTTAACATGAATATACGTCACTGCAAATAGGCAACTAGCGCACCACGAAGCGTAGCAAATTATCTCTCACTAGTTTCTGGTTTCGCTTAAGCAGTTTTGAGAGATTTCGCTCCTGATCTTTCACGACTTGTTCATTTCGATAGAAATCCAGCAAGTAATTAAATAAAATGTGTGTTTCGAAATTTTGATGACATGAACTATGCAACCGCCTGATGTTCTTTCGGTTGTTTTGCGATTCTTGCGTACTGGTTACCACGCAGTTTGCCTGATCACAAAGGTTGATGTCATGATACGCGCATAAAGGTGATTTGTGAGGATTCGTGGTCGAATGGAATTTATCTCCCAAGATATAGCGGTCAGTTGAACCAGTAGCAGGGTCGACATATGCACTATCTTCGGCCTCGATGTATACAGTACCGTCCATTTTGTATTCAGGCGGCACGATTGCTGGAATGTTGTGGTTCTGTAACATAAAGTACGCCCAGGTAACTATTAGGCCTAATATATTTCGAAAAATAACCGGCTATATATCGCGAACTGCTCTCCAGCAGTAGTGAAGTGCGTCTCCAAAATTAAAGAGGCGGGATTATATTTATAATCTGCATAATGAATTGTTAAAAATCGAATCAAATTTATTCCTATTATCAGATCATCTTGCTCTTGCGTTCATATTTTATATTTGACTATTCTCGCTTATATCTTTACTAAATGTAGCTATAATGTTGCCAGGTTGTTGCTTATAAACATGCATGCATTCATGGCTTTCTTTAGATGGTATTTTTCTGTAAGATTTTGAATTTTCTTTTTAATTCTTTATAGCCGAGGCCTAAAGGTAATTATATTTAGTGGAAATTTCACTGACTATAATTTCCGGGCATACGAACGAAAGCTCCGCAATACCAAATTTTCGTGGTTTTTGCACAAACAAGTTATATAATATTGATTGCATCAAGCAAACATTCAAAGAACTAAATGTACTTAGCCGTTTTCCAAAGTCATGTTTGACAGTCGAGCGAATCCCTTGTTTAGGGGGACAATAAATGTGACGAAGTTGATATTTCATTTTCCAGTCATGTAAAAAGTTAATATTTTAATTATATATATGCCTTTATATTCTCATATATTCCAAAACAGCATTTTGGTCCTGCAAATGCAAATGCCACCTATACATAATGTACATGAGATAATTATACGATATTTGTCTTATTTCTAGATACCTGAATCGGATCCCTTTCAGTTGTTGGTGTTTCAAAACAACCACCTATGTTTCCTCATAAGTCTGTGCAGATATCTGGAAATCTACATTCTATATGCCGCGTGCTAACCCACATGGTGTGTCGTTGATAAAGAGTATCGGGTGGTATTTCATTGACAAATACAAGTCTACAGCATCTCGTACTGACTCAGTCAAGCAAAGAAACATTGATGCGACAGTACACTGCAACAGAGCATAAAATTTATTTTGGTATATTGTATAAAACGATAAAAATTTATTTTAGTATATTGTATAAAACGATAAAAATTTATTTTATTTGTACACACATGCATGCATCGTTTGTATAGTACACGTGAATGTTTTTTCGCTATTTCACGCTTTTACTTTTTTACGCAAGGCTACTTTGCACTGGACAGCTACAGAATCTGATAAATTTCCCTTTAAATTTCAAAAATATTTTTGGCCAGTGGCCAGTAATCTCGTGTTCCACTATAGCTTGGAGATATCGAAACGTATAATCTCGGTATTCGCAAATACGCCACACTAAATTTATATACGTTTATGTTAATAAAATTGATATTAATGTTGCATTTACCTTTGATTTTCTCTGAGTGGAAATGGAACATTGTTCGCATATATCTTTTATCGCTTCAAAAGACATTTCTTTAAGATTCTCTATATCCAGTTGTTTTTCCTTTATGAGTTGGTGTAATTTGCTGGATCACCTTAACAAAATTATTAGTAAAAAAATTATAAATGCGCCACAACACAATTACAATATGTCAAGTTAATCCTAGTAGCTAGTCGAAGATAATATACATCTTGTCACATCGGAAGAAAAGGTAATTTATATACCTCTGGCTCTATACTTAAAACCCCGCCTTCCTACAGAACCATGAGTTGGACTGGTCAATCTGATCTACATATAATATATTATTACATAATTATAATGAAACGAACCGTCATACTCCAAAGATTTTAAAATGGCACTCTGTTTCTCGTGTTCGGAGTTCATAGCGCTCTCATTTCGCATGGCATCAGGCATTATTGGCGGCAATTCTTCAATCTTGATCTTGAATGCATTTCCATTTCTGGTGTAAACCGCCTTTTCCTCTAACGAAATCATGCTGCCATGTTGCTCGTTTTCTTTGGTATATGTTATCTATAAATTTGAGAAGTTTATATGTCTATTTGAATGCACTTAAATTTGAATGCGGTTTTATAGAATATAATATCTTTATGGAATATGGCAATTTTTAAAATGTTATACGGACAAAACATTCGCTATAACTGCAATTGTAACGTTATTGTTACACCATTACAGTGTTTTCTATAATCATAATCAAACCGAAGTTAAAACTCGTGATTTTCCTCTTTGACCTGGATGAAACATTGGCTCGGACAAAAAAGACGAACAGAGTTTGCATATCTCTTCTACTGGAACAAACTGATGTGGCCATCCTCAATCCAGACCCATAACACTACCCGCATCCTTCTCGGTGGAAATTAATATGTTGGACTTCATGTCGGTACCATATGGAAGTGACCGTGTAAATGCCATCTAAAAACGCCAAGGATTATAAATATCGATGTTTACATCCATATTTACAATTTTTTTATACAACTCTCTTCATGGTCATATTCGTAAAAACAGAGAGGGGCTAAAAAGGCTCCAAGAGCTGTTTTGGCTTTTAAAATGTCTCTAGTGTGGTGCCAATAATGCTTCTAAGAGCTAATTTATCCTGATGCCAGAACGTGAATGACCAGAACGTGAATGAACCGTAGAAGCCAAAATGGCTCCAACGGGCTTTTTTGGCTCTTTTAAAAACTGGGGCTGTTACTGGGGCCAATAATGCTTCTCATTTATTAATAGGCCTAAAATGGCTATTTTCCTCTGTTGTACAATAGTCATAATTGCTCTATAAAAAGAGGGGAAAGGCCTGATCAGCTCTCCAAAATATAGGGCCCAAACAGAACTTTGAATCGGGCCAAAAATGATCCTGATTTAATAATGTCAATATAGCCCGTTTAAAAGGGGTCTTGGGAGTTAAAATGGTGCCTTTTAATTAATTTACTGTGTAGTTAAATTTAACATGGGACAATTATGAAAATGGGCGTGGTTGTCGTGAGCAATGGTCATGGTTCGCGCGTAATCTAAACATTATCTCTCTCCGAAATCATAACTTTTCAGTTATTTCTTCAGTCTGGAAATGTAGGTTTATCGTGACTATTTAAAAGTCCAGCTCGAATAAATCAAGTAAAATAATCAAGAATGTTATTAATTAACCCCGCTCTTCAATAATCGCCGCATCGTAAGTGCTAAAATTTAATAAACGTCGCAGTCTTTTTTGGAACAACAACTAATATAATAATTATTGATGATTTTTCAACTGCACGAAGCATTCACAAAAAAGTTATAATTTGAGGCTAGAAGAACACCCAAAAATATCCACATTATTCACACTAGCTGCCGTAGGAAACGAAATATCATACCTTCAAAGTAGATTCCCTTTGAATACTGCTAGCTTCCGTCGTGACGCGTTCCGGCAGTTCCGTGATCGTTTCCTCTAAGGTTATATCTGCTGGTTCATTGGTCACCGCCTTCGATATAGGTGAGGTCAAAGCTAGAGCACACAGCATTGTGTGGATATGAATACATAATGCTTGCACTCATTCCTGCTTCGCCTCAGACATTATTCTACGGCAATTTTTACCACAACAGGTTATAGAGGGATGGTCAGCATTTCGCTTGACGTGGCAGAATCCCAACGGATTGCTCGCGCCGCTGTTGCATATACTGCAAATACCGTATCACTTAGTTCTACTTCTGGTGTGCAATCATATCTAAGCGATAAATCCTCAAGGTTTCCACGAATTGTGTCCCGCAAAGCATTGGAACATGGATACGATACTAGCTGTTCAGCGCTTATCATGTGTTGCGTTTTTGGTTGAGAAAGCTGATAAACAGCTTTGTCTATGTGCTCGCATCTAAACTGAGTACAGTCACTATTTAACACAACGGCCCTTCTCTGCTTGCAAGACTCCTGTAGGCATATCCATAATCCCTCTTTGCTACGAGAAACAAAAACCGATCGTTGCAATTTGTGGTCGATATTGATGCTACGTTTTCACACACAAAGGCAGCTGGTAAAATATTTAACTTTGCTTTTTTCTCCTTTGGCACGTACGAACCTTCTACTGCATAATTGCAATTTGGGGCCTAATGCCGGCTTATAACGGTTGAAATAGTTAGTTTTACACTTCGGACAACTACCACATCCACGTTTTCCACTCATTTTTATATAGTTAATTCAATTAACGTTGAGCTCAATGCTCTATAGAAGCCCGACAAATATTTGCAAAAATTATTTGGGTTACATGTTCCATTGAACAGATAACGAAAAAAGAATGCCTATGTATTCATGTTTCTTTTTTGGGCTACAGTACTCTATTGAACTGATAATATCCAAAAATAAAAATGCCCACGTAATCATTTTTTTGGGGGGTTACATGCAGTGCTCCATTAGCAAATTTGTTAATCGGCCAAGGCTGTAAGTAGTTGGTAAGGAAGTATTTGGTGATTATAATCTCGAAAATAAACAGAGACAAAATGGAAACGGAACTTGAGATGGTACGTGCTTACTTTCAACCCAGTTTGCTTTACAAGTTTATAGCAGAGAGATGTAAGGTGAATTAGGTGATAAATGTTTCGAATCCTTATCATGCCTTGTAGCAACCAGACGTTTTCTAAACAAGAGAAGGGCGGACGTATATGTACGAGCAAGAATTGGGTTGAGTTTGGGGTGTGTTCGTGTGCGTCGTCAGTTCTTGGCAAAATAGAAGAAAGGTGAGTTTATTTAGTTTCTTTCTTAAATGCTATAAGCAATCCTTTTCAGTAAAAACCTATTTCTGAACACGTATCCTAGCTGCCTGTGCCTGTTTTTAGCGATAATGGAAAAAAGTTTTCTTTACCCAAACGTTACAACTTTGACTCTAATTAAAACATGTTTTATGAGCACGTGTACACGTGAAATGAAAACGACGGTATTTGCTTTTCGAGTGTGTTAGCTTCTTAATTGCCGATTCTGTTTACTTTGAGAGAGGGCTTCTTAATCGGTATTCATAGCAAATCGCGCCTACATGCAGTGAAGACAAATGCGCTTGGCTAATGCGCAGATAAATGATCGTAAAATATGTTTTGTTTTAAAATTCGAAACTTTTTGGCAGAGGCACTTCGTACTTTTAAATTTTTCTTTAGGCAATGTTACTCTACAATCTACATTGTGGACTGCTTTATTTTTAACATATACTGATAGTAATATCGACGTGTTAAATGATCTAAAAACGTTAATAAAAGACGCCTTTTCTGGCGCACACTAAAAAAGGTGTGTTAAATTTGCACACCTTTTTTGTCCAAATTTTAACACACCTAAAAATAGGTTTTCAAACACACCTAAAGGTGTGTTTAACACATCATAATGTGTGCAAATAGCATCTCCAAAGGTGTGTTAACACATAGCAAGGTGTGTCAAAAAAACACACCAAAAGATGTGTTTTCTGCTTGTCCAAATTTTAACACATTCTAAGGTGTGTTTTCAAAGAAGGTGTGTTTCGTACACACCATGGTGTGTTTCATTACACAGCTAAAGCTGTGCTGGAGAACACACAAATGTTTAGGGAAAAAGTTGCACACCTTTCCTAAAAATAACATATAAACCGGGCTAGAAAACACAGAAACACAATATTAATTTATGATTATATATTAATTTAATACTTAAAGGCAGCCGCCGATAATCTATAAAAGCGGTACGTATATTCAAATTTCGTTTCGAGGTGATATGGGTGAATGTATATTCAAAGTTCTATACATACATTTTTACTATCAACAAAAATGGGTGTGTTGGAACGATTACGAAGAGCAACCTGAAGAACTGCTCTTTTCTACACATTAGAACATAGAAAATAGATTAAATCTATTGATATACAAAAAAATACTTTGAAGTGTTTTGTGTTACGGGATATTAATTAGCCATTATAGAGGTTTTGATCCATTTAAAAAAGGCGATGTTTTCTCACGTTGAAGATTATATAATGTTTGTAACATTATAATCTTCAACCTGTCATAGTGCATAAAATTATAGGTATTTATAAAGAGGCTTGATACAGGATGATAAAGGGTTTACGTTTTTGAAACACGATGTAGCTATATGGTATGGTTATATATCGTTACCTCAGTAAAATTTATCTTTTCACAAGAAAATAACCTTTCCCGAGCCGCCAGAACATTTCTACTTTCAGCCTGAAATTTCAAATTTATAGTGAAATTACAGTAATATATAAAAAGGGAAATGGAGTGAGGAAAAGCTGGGGGGTATATCCTCTTAAAAAATCTGCTGAAAACGTAGGATGACATATAAACCTGTTTGTTTAGAGTTTTACAGGTTTCTATGCACACATGGTAATGGGTGCAATAAACTAGCTTTAAAAAGATGACAACTGCATGGTGCAGTATCTGAAATAGCTTTGACCACCTGCTCACAAAAAATACCTACAAAGAATACTCTAACACAAATCTTTGAACAAAATTGCTTCCTAATATTGTTTACGGAGTATATAAATTGGCATTGGCTTAATAGACCTTCCTCATGACGTCATGCAGATGCAGAAGCCTGATGTTACGCTGATTTTGATTTTGGCCCCACAAAACTAATAAAGAACTCACTTTTATATGAAATTTGAATATACAGACCAGGCAATAACTAAACAAATCCTAACATGAATATTCAAAAATCTTACCAGCTCAAACAAAAGTTTCATTGTTTCCTCTGTAATTATATTTTTTGAGTAATCCAAGAGTATTTCCCCATCAGAGGTATAGCCACTGACAAACTAAAAAAGAAATTTTATAAACACTGCAAAATTATCTTGTGATGAAATGCAATATAATGAAACCAAAAATGTCTTTTCAGCTTGAATTTGAATATTGAGAGGGGTTTACTACAAAATCTAAACTGATTTAAGGGATTATGTAAGCAGGCTCTTAACTATATAAATGTCTAACCTATGGTGTAACATACATCAGAGTGATCAGCAGGGCCGGCCTGCAGTCATTTCATGGGAGGGGGGATATTCATTTCTTTTGAAATTGATTGTTTTTACACTCTGCTAACAATATTTGGGAAAAATATTCTTTTCAAACCTACAACCAATAGCGTTGTTATTAAGGTGTTTTGAATTTAAAATTGAGCTGTGTAATTTATTCTGCACAACCCTATATCTGCCACTGCTTTTTTTGTTTCTCGGCATGTTTGTGAATCGAGTTAACAAGTTAGGCTGGGCACTGGTTATTCAAATCAGCTTCAAACTGGTGGCAAATTATCATCCCAGTTCACATAGAGTTCACTACAGGTGACACATGACTAATGTTTTGTCTGCAGTGAACTCTATGTGAACTGGGATGATAATTAGACATGAGTAAACAGCTTTTGGAATAACCATTATACCCGAATAACCATATTCTATGTTTTGCAATTCTATTTTTGCAATTAACCCATTTAATCAATTATGAATCCAGTTTGATATTTTGCAAAACTCACAGGTGGCAAGATGGGTTTGGGGGTCACAGTCAAACGTTTGATTGGGTTGTTAGCTTTGTGGAACTAATCAAACATGTGATATGTTTGTCATCATTATGAGTAAGACCTATTGTAATTAAATAGCATATACACACCATAAAAAACTATAAGGAATTTTGCTAATGGATTAATTAGGTTTACAGAATATTATTGATAGTCAGATAAAAGATCTATGGGTATATGTGGATCATTAAGACAAACACACTATATTTTTCAAATTTATGGCACAGTTTATAAAGATGGACGTCCACAATTAATTTATTTGGTTTGTTCTGCCATATTGTGATAATTTTCAAATGGTTACTTAATTGTTGTCCATGCACTGACTGTCTGACTCCATTCTCTGTGTATTGCCCTGATGATACTGGACCCAACAATTATTAAAGAGGTCCTCGATTTAGGAATACTAAGATTTAATCAAAGTTATGCCAAAAAACGGGCGATTTTAAAGCGATTGAAAAAAACACTATCCGGTAGATAGAGCTATCCATTGCGCTATCCGGCTTTCATACAACCGGCCCCAGTCTGTTTCGTTCATACAAACCTAAATTTGTCAAAACGTTTCGAATCATCTCCGAACAGCTTTCTCATGTGAATCTTTGAGCAATAGTGTTTTTGCCCAGCTTTAAAAGTTGGATCATCTCTCGATCTCCTTCCACTATCGTCCATGTTTGACAAATGTTTGACATGTTACAGTGCCTTTTTTACGTAACTATATATCTGGGGGGCAATTGCCCCCCCAGAGAATGCATTTGCCCCCCAGTAACTACATTTCTGCCCCCGTTTACGACACCGTATTGCTCATGATTGCTCTGAGAATTGCTGTTGATTTACTTGCATGATAAAGAGATTATGGCCTTCCATACGGCTTTCTCCACAGCCATTTTGCATGTAATGCATAATATGTTCTTCGACAAATATTTCACAGTAGCGATAGATTTCATAGAATTAATTGAATAGAATGCTAGCTTTCTAAACCTCGTCACAAAGAAAACATTAAATGATACAATGATTATAGCCTGGAACGGTGTCCCTACTGCTTTATATGACCCAAGGCCAGCCGTTGTATCCTTTTTCATGCAGCAAAAAAGACCGACGCAGTGCAAGGCCATGTCTTGAAACATATAAACAAAGAGATTTTGTGGCCAAATTTTTTTCCTAAATGCTGTACAACTATAACTGCAAAGAGTTAAAATTATTGTTTGCATTTAAACATAGGTTTCCTTCTGTCTCACGCGTTCGCCAAACCTCGTCGGCTCATTTTTCGTTTCGCCTTTTTCCTGCATTGCCCCCCCAGTGAAAATTTCTTAAAAAAGGCACTGACATGTTATATAACCGAAGTTATTATTAAGAGGAGATATTTTTCTATGTCGCGTAATATATGCTCAAAAGCTCAGTTATATCTTCATGCAACACTACAATTTTCAGTATAAAAATGTTTAGCAAACCTAAAAAGCATCCACAAAGTATGTTTACTGTATAATCTCAAAATATTGTGAAAATGAAAAGATTTCTCGGGATACATCATACGCCGAGAAGAAAATGACACTTGAATCGAAGCTTCTTTTGTATTCATTTCAGTTATAACATGGATAGTTAAAAGACTTTATTGTCTTTATTATCCATGGTTATAATGGCCTGGACATTATAACATTGTTGATGGCCGCCGCATTATAATTATTTTGTAATAACTCCTTTGTTTCGTGTTTTCCATTCACCAAATACAGTTCAAAACTTAGTTCACAGCATAATCTAAAGAATAATGGTAAAATAAATTGATTTTGAGTGGTACGCCGAAAAGATTTTAGGTTTTGAGCGTTTTCCCGCCAAAATACGCGACATAATAAAAAATCTCCTTTTAATCAATTCATAGTCACTGATTGAAGGTAATCAAGCATGATCCACTCAAAATGTTTATGACAAAAAATTACCAAAATGACCGAAAAATACCCCAAACTGGGTAGCTGTCAGCATTACTGTCGTACGACTAGGAATCGAGAATCACCAGTACACAAAACTCTTCTGTAGAAAACAGTAGACCTTTATATTTAAATTTATTTGATTGGTTGATCAATTAAGTCACGGGACAGATTAGGTTGCACTATCGCACGTGGGGGCACTATTGAGAAGTCAGCCAAGCGGACAACATCAGAATTATGTAGGCTTGGGACTTGTGTTATTAAATAAATAGTTTCTAAAAAGCAAAGAGGCTAACGCTTTTTATATGGAGCCCGATATGGGACGCGTCCAAAGATCATAACGAACACGCGGGAGAAAAGAGAAAAAGATACCAATAGTGTGTTAAAGTCGGCAACAGTGTGTCCTTCGTGAGCGGTGAGAGCATATGTGGCATTGTGGAGGTAAACTCTTTCCCGTTGTAAACTTTTTTGGTGTTGCGTTCTATTGAAAAGGGGGTAAACGGTCGTTGCGCAACGTTCTTTTCTTTTAATGTGTAATATATATGATTTTTTTCTTGTGTAATGTGTGTGTGTGACGGTGCGTCTTGTCTGAGTGTATAGTGTTGTGATCTGTGAAGTCGGTGTCTGATATTTTATATGTTAAGATGACGGAAAAGCTAGCAAGGGCTAAAGGCAGACACATTGGTCTTAGCACGTATTTAAAAACTCTTTTAAGTGAATTAAACGGCTATGTAACTTCGGAAGACGGTGACTGTGAGCAATCTAAACTCCTCGGATTAAGAAACGGGTGTAGATAAAAGGCGGGCGCGGACTGGCGGACGCGGACCGGCGGACGCGGACCGGCGGACGCGGACTGGCGGACGCGGACTGGCGGACCGAAAAAGATTATATTATTAATTATTGTGTTATTAATTAATGATTACATTATCACTTTAGAATATTATATGAGTGAATTCTACTCTACTTCTAAATATTTTACGTGCTCTAGTAACAGGCAAGCTCTAATTTCTTGTGGTATTTGTACAAGAGAGGGTGCAAAATATGATTGTCTTTTCTTTAAGCACCCACTGTTTACGTGGTAGTAAACATTCCCGGGAGTTTCCTTTAACTCCCCGGTTCCATCGTAATAAGGTCTATTCGCATATGACACAATTACTAAATCCCAAGGGGAAGCCCTAATGTTCTCTCCGGGTTTTAGCGATTGCCCACATCCAAAGCATTTCTTCACTAAAAGTGGACAAAATTGCAAAAGATACAATACGTATGTCCCAAAGAATGGGTTGGGAAAACCAAGTGCCATTGGTGCCAGTTGCTGCTGCTGCTGTTGTTCTTGATGTCGCTGTTGTTGAAACTGTTGTTTTTGTTGTTGTTGTTGTTGTTGTTGTTGTTGTAAATGTGAATTTAATTTCCTTGATGCGTACAGCGCCACATCAAAAGATACTGTAAACCGGTATAGTCAATTTTCGTAATTGTAACTTTAAAACATCCCTTTATTAATTTGTTTTACATGACTTTACATGTTATCGTAATATTAGCGTAAACTTTTGGCGCGCGCACTCAAAGACCCCGTGGGTGATTTCTCGATCAAATTGGGACCTTGGGATTTAGTGATTATGCCTTATGCGAATAGACCCTATTATGATGGAACCTGAGAGTTAAATGAAACTCCCGGGAATGCTTAAAGAAAAGACAACCATATTTTGCACCCTCTCTTGTACAAATACCACAAGAAATTAGAGCTTGCCTGTTACCAGAGCACGTAAAATATTAAGAAAATAGTGGATTGAATAATTAGCAAAAAGTATAATAATACTCATAAGTGATAATGTAATCATTAATTAATAACACAATAATTAATAATATAATCTTTTTCGGTCCGCCAGTCAGCGTCCGCCAGTCCGCGCTCGCTGGTCCGCGTCCGCCGGTCCGCGTCCGCCAGTCCGCGTCCGCCGGTCCGCGTCCATCCGAGTCCGCGCCCGCCTTTTATCTACACCCTTAAGAAACAGTGTGACAAGCCTTGTCGAGCAGTTGGCAACTGTCCATAATGAAATTTTATCCTTAGTTGATCCTGAGGACATCGGGCCGGAAATTCTTAATCACATGAAAGAGGTAGAACCTAGTTATCAAGTTTTGGCAAAGGCGGATCTAAAACTCGAAAAAATTAAACGCACGCAAAGTCTTAGTGATAGTAGCGCAAATTACTCTTTACGCACAGCTGGCTTAGATACAAGCGCAAGCGGAAGGGGCGCGCATTGTAAATTGCCAAAATTAGCATTACGTGAGTTTACGGGGAAACTTTTAGATTGGCAGGGATTCTGGGATCAATACCAAGTTTCGATTCATAATAATCTGACTATTAGTGATATAGATAAATTTAACTATTTGAAAGGATGTTTGAACGGGGAGGCCCTTTCCGCTATATCGGGGTTAACTTTGACATCAGAGAATTACGAAGAGGCTATCCAGGTATTAAAGGACAGATTTGGGAATGAACAGATGCTCATTTCCGCGCATATGGAATCTTTACTTAAACTTAATAAAATTAATTTGGCGGACAACGTGAAAGGACTTAGGACCTTGTACAACCACGTTGAAAATTGTGTACGGAATTTGAAATCTCTACAGCTTGACACCAGTGGGTATGGTTCCCTACTTATACCAATTTTAAAACATCGCTTGCCTGATGAAATTAACATGATTATTTCAAGGCAGTTTTGTGGGAAGGTGTGGAACCTAGATAAGGTTATGGAGTTTTTCAACAATGAGCTTAGGGCTAAGGAAGATTGTAGTTCTTCGCTGAGAAATAAATCGGAACATTTTAGGAATAGAGAGCCCTATACCGCAAGTGGGTTGTTGAGTCAAACCGGTAAAGCCCCGTGTTTATACTGTAATGAGGGGGGACATTCCCCATCAAAATGTACTAAAGTTTCTAATCACCAGTCTCGGAAAGACATTTTGCGACAAAAGGGAAGGTGTTTCATTTGTTTGGATTCGAGACACATTGCAAAAAATTGTAAGTCAACCTATGTTTGTAGACGATGTAATCAAGGTAAACACCACATTTCCATCTGCGGAACAACCTTGCCGGAACGGGATCCAAGTAAGGATGATGAGGATAGCAAAGGTCAGGAGGAAGTGAATTTGTAGGCATACTGGCTGTGACCAACAGGGTATAGTTACAAACGGCTAGGGTACAGTATGCGCGGTAGAGGATACGATTTGAGATAGCACTAGGATTTTATTCGATAGTGGCAGCCAGCGCTCTACATCTCAGCTAAGGTTAGAGGCCAGACGGTTAAAGACAGTCAGATCAGAGAAGGTTCTTATTAAGACATTTGGCCAGGATAATGATAGGAAATTAAAAAGCTGGACGTTGTGCAGTTTAAGGTTAAGAATAAATCGGACCAAGATCCACATGGTGGAAGCCTTATGTACCAAAATGTAGCCCACTGACTAATCATTTATTTCGAGAACACATCATTTAAGAAGAATTTAAGAATCTAGAATTTGCGGACAATGAGGGTCAGCCACCCTCCCAGTGGAATTTTAGTCGGGGTGATACTACCAACTCATGACAGGCAAAGTTGTAAGAAGCAAGCCGGTCCGGTAGCATGCGGCACAAGAGTGGATGGAAAATGGTAGAATCAGTTCAGGTCCTTCTGACCTGTATGTTTTGAGACCCATATCTACGAGCTGGCTGAGAGTGAAGAGATAACCGATATACTAAACAGGATCTAGAAAAATCTGGTCGGTGGAAGCTGTCGGTGCTTAGAAGACTGTTAGTCAGCCGGTTTAAACAAGACATAGGGCATGACGGGACCAGATACGTAACTAAGTTGCCTTTCAAGCCAGATCAGAACCATTATCCGATAACTTAATGTTTGTAAAGGACGCTAAAAGCTCTGAAGCCCAGGTTAACCTCTAAAGGGATTCTCACGCGTATAATGAGATCTTTAGCGAGTATGAAAAAAACGGCATAATTGAACGCGTTCCCCACATGAGATTGCTAAGGAGATGGGTGGCGCCCATTATCTTCCTCACAGACCCGTTGTGCGTGAGGACAAAACAGACTACGAAAATACGTGCAGTTTTCGATGCATCATGCAAGGTTAATGGCCCTCACTAAACGAATGCTTGTACTCGGGACCCAATCTTATTGCGAAGATTTTGACATCCTGTTAAGATTTAGGCTTCATAAAATCGGTATATTAGCAGACATAAAGCAGGCATTTCTTAATATCGCTATATCTAGTGAACATAGAGATTTTGTGCGGTTCTTGTGGTATGATCTCGATTCGAAGATGAGAAAATAGTAATTTATCGGTTTCTAAGGGTAGTTTTTGGACTAACGAGTAGCCCATTCCTATTAAATGCGACTTTAAGACACCACCTCAGTAAGTATGTATCGACAAATGCAGTTGTAGAGCGTATTGGCGAAGATTTATACGTAGACGATCTAGTTAGTGGGAGCAATAGTGTAAGCGCGGCTAAGGAATTATGTGACACCAGCAAAGCTATACTACAAGAGGCAGGGTTTGATTTACGTAAGTGGGTAACTAACGATCCAGAACTTCGTAAATATATTTCTTCGGCAATGGGTGAGACACCAGATTCCCAGTCATCAGGGGAAGATATGACCTATTTCGAAGCAGTGTCGCCCAATTTAGTTACTCCAAATCAAAGTGTATTGGGCATTTCGTGGGACACACGTACCGACGTGTCTTCCAGTTTGATTCCTTTGTGAGCAAATGTGCTCTTATGAAGCAAACAAAGCGCAATTTATTAAGTGCATCGGCTTCGATTTAAGATCCATTGGGTTTGATTGCTCCGGTTACTGCCAGAATAAAATTATTTCAAATTTTCAATTATTGTGCAAATAAATTTTCAATTATTGTGCAAGGACAAATTAGATTGGGATGATCTCATTCCATCGAACCTCGCGGCATTATGGAACAAATTTTTAGAGGAACTAAAACTTTTCCGGGAAGTAAGACAAAGTCGATTTGTCTTTCATTTAAATTTTCCTCCGGCGGACCGAGTTGAACTTCACGGTTTTTGTGATAGTTCAAAGCAAGTATGTGCGGTTGTTTATCTTAGGTCTGTTTACAAACAAAACGTTAAGGTGTCTTTTCTAGCGGCTAAGACGAAGGTTGCTCCTTTAAAAACCCTTACCATTCCCAGGTTAGAGTTGTTAGGGTGTTTGTTGTTGAGCAAGTTAATTAATGAGGTTGTGAGTGGTATACGGGGACGTGTAGAGTTGGACGAAATATTTTGTTGGTCGGATTCAGAGGTGGCGTTGTGTTGGATAAAGGGAAAAGAAAGAAGCTGGAAACCTTGGGTAGAGAATCGGTTGTTTCAATTAGGAAGGTTGTTGGTCGTGACCAATGGAATTTCATTAAAGGGGAAATCAATCCTGCTGATATCCCCACCAGGATATCAACTAATTGGTTGAGTGTTTCTCCGGGTGTTGGTTCACAGGTGCTACGCTGTTGTTGGGTCAATCTGTTTGCATTAGTCATTTTTCGGGCGGGAATGCTGGTGAAGAGGTTACGGTAACCTGTTCTACTGAGGCCAGTGTCAACACTGCAATACGAAACGACACACGAGATGAAACGGGTTCATTAGTTGCCGTCATTGACTGCACTAGGTATAGCTCATTGAAAAGGTTGATCCGCACCACCGGTTATATCATGAGATACCTAAACAATCTACGAAAGCGAGTGAACAAGCAAGAGGGATTAATCACGGACGGTGTTCTAACGGTGGATGAATACAACAACGCGTTAGCGAGGTGGATCAAAGAGGAACAATCAGTGTTAAAAGAACAATCTAACTTTGCTAACTTTCGTTCTTCGTTGAATTTGTACGAGGACAATGACGGTCTCCTGCGGTTGAAGGGACGGCTCGCCAATTCACGTTTGGAGTACCAAGAACAGCACCCAATGATACTTCGAAGCATAGAGAGTCACTTCACACGTTTACTTATCAGAAAGTGCGTGGTTTGCAAACGGTACCAAGGAAGACCCATGCGTGCTCCTTCAAGTCCTGACCTGCCGCAGACCAGAATCGATCATTCGGGATTCGCGTTCCAAGCAACGGGCTTGGATTTTGCGGGACCTTTATTTGTGAAGGAAGGCTCGGGCACGGTTAAAGTATACATTCTTTTGCTGACGTGTGCGACGAGCAGAGCTATTCACCTCGAACTCGTGTATTCAATGACAAGTGACGGATTCCTACGAGGGTTCCGACGATTCGTATCTCGGAGGGGTGTGCCTGATCTTATCATCAACGACAACTTTAAGACTTTCAAGTCGGCAGAGGTCAAGCGGTTTATGTCATGTCAAGGCATAAAACACAGTTTATTCTCCCAGCGTCCCCATGGTGGGGTGGATTTTACGAGCGCCTCGTACGGTCAGTAAAGTCCTGCTTGAAGAAGACACTCGGGAGGGCGCATACAACGTTTGAGGAGCTCCAGACTGTTCTGTGCGAGGTAGAAATCGCAATAAATAATCGGCCCTTGGCGTACGTCAGTGATGACGATCTGGATGAACCGTTGACCCCATTCCATCTAATGCATGGGCGCGGTTTTGCAAGCGGATGAAAGAGACGGACGTTTCACTCACGGCGAGCCTCGGACAGTACAAGCAACGATTAAAACAT
Source organism: Dendronephthya gigantea (assembly GCF_004324835.1). NCBI lineage: Eukaryota > Metazoa > Cnidaria > Anthozoa > Malacalcyonacea > Nephtheidae > Dendronephthya > Dendronephthya gigantea. The sequence continues at coordinate 162,831 of NW_021163257.1, read as the reverse complement.
TTGAGAAAAATCCTCAAAGATTGTTGGACACGGTTTCGGAGGGAATACATAAACGAGCTGCGACAGATGAATCTTTACCGGAAGAGAAAAACCGGTTCGCGAGATCTCACAGTTGGCGATATCGCGTTGATCAAAGATGACCTACCTACACCGCGAGCGCAGTGGAGGATGGGAAGAGTTCTTCAGCACGTGAAGGGGCGTGATGGCGTGGTTAGAGGGGCCAAACTCAAGGTCCTCGCGAAAGGTGGAGCGCAGACATCGGTTTATCGACCATTACAAAAGTTGATACCGTTCGAGATCGTTGAACGCAATGATACGACAGATAAAGAAGGGGACGAAGACACGAATGAAGAAACGGGCGAAACCAGGGAAACGGAGTTGGAGACGGAAGATCAGACCACAGGAAGGAGACCACCGAGGAAAGCAGCAATTCAGGGAGAAGAATTACGTAGACTCCGCCAACAATATTCATGAACATTCACTATAGTTAACGACTTTCTTTGGTTGGGGAGGATGTAGAAAACAGTAGACCTTTATATTTAAATTTATTTGATTGGTTGATCAATTAAGTCACGGGACAGATTAGGTTGCACTATCGCACCTGGGGGCACTATTGAGAAGTCAGCCAAGCGGACAACATGAGAATCATGTAGGCTTGGGACTTGTGTTATTAAATAAATAGTTTCTAAAAAGCAAAGAGGCTAACGCTTTTTATACCTTCCTCATCAAACATGCAATATAGAATATTCAGCCCTGCCCACACGACGCCGAAAGACTTTAAAAATGTTGGAATACTTTTACGGTGACGGCCTGACTGACGGGTTTCGTACAAACGTATCCGGCGTTTCCGTCCACTGAAAACGGAAGAACTTGAAAACGACGACTGAGACCCCATTTACACTAGAGCGAAAGTTTCCGCATTTATCACGAAAGCGGAATGTTTTAGTACCGGATTCATGTTGCTGTTTACACACGCAGCAACGAATCCGATAGAAAATGAACTCGGTTTTAAACGGACAAATCCGCATACAGAGACAACTAAAGTGTAGTGTAAACACTTGAAGAATCCGATACATGTGTGTAACAATGAATCCGGATAAATTTACAAATCCGGAAACTTTCGTTCTAGTGACAGTGTAAACGGGGTCTGAGTGGATGTGTGTGGTCACGGATTTGCCGGATAAATTTGAAAACGATATGAAAACGATGACGTAACGTATCAAGTCAATTCCATATTTAACGAGGTTTGTTTCCAGCCTTGTGACTTAGGCCGGTTGTTTTCAAATATAGGGTGAATAGGCAGAGTTTTGCCACTGAGTTTTGTGCACGGATGAAAATATTTGTTACCTGTGCGCTCTCCGAAAAGCAAAGAAAAACTCCACTCTGCGCGTCCCATACTTCCATCATGGATAATAAACTATCCATGCATCCATTAGTCTTTTAACCATCCATGCTTCCATAAACACTAAAAGGCACAATACTCTCGAACCGAGTAAATTTCAAAACTAATATATACCAGTGCCTTTTGGGTGAAGGCATTTTCTACATGGAGATGAAATGGAAAATTGTGAAAAAACACAATAATTATAATACAGTAGGAGGCAAAAGTTTGAGTCCCGTGACTGTATTTCATTGTTTTAGCAGCATACATTAATTTTCTACAGAAAACCTTACGGATAAGTGAACTAGAAAAAAGTAAATGAGTAAACTGAAAAATACATGCTGCACAACAACTATGAGATGTTATGATATTCATGTAACGTATGTTAATGTGCAAACATGCATTACATGTGAATGCCTTTTATCCCTCTTTTTTGCTCATGAAACGGCCTTTATTTATGCTGGAATAGATTTCATAGGTTTTTTAGTGTCTCACGTTCAAGACCTTGCCAGCATTGGTTGACCACTTGTCTCAAGTCATCGTGGCTGCTGGGTCTCTGCCTGGCCCTTTTCCGGTTGAAACGGTCCTAAAAATGTTCCATAAGTTTTAGATCTGAAATTTGAAGTGGAAAGCCATGAGAACGAGATCACCAGAACGAGTTTGCTTCTAAAAGATTTCTGGCACATAGAAGATGTGCATGTGCTTAGGGTGATTACCATGTAGTTAGACGCGCGATCATCTTTTTGCCAGATGAAATTCCATGTCCTTGATACTTTTCCTTGATTAGGATTCTATCATATCTATTATATATATACACCCATTTGCAAAAACGTTGGCCGCATATAGATAGATAGATAGATACTCGAAATCTAATTAGAATTGCATATGTTGTGTAATATGATTGAAATCCCATGCAAATGTAATCATATGCAATTCTAATTAGACTTCGAGTATCTATCTATCTATCTGCGGCCAACGTTTTTGCAAATGGGTGTATAATATATATTATATATAATATAATATAATATATTATATATATATATATTATAATATTATATATATAATATATATATACACCCGTTTGCAAAAACGTTGGCCGCAGATAGATATATAGATAGATACCCGAAATCTAATTAGAATTGCATATGTTGTGTAATATGATTGAAATCCCATGCAAATGTATTCATATGCAATTCTAATTAGACTTCGAGTATCTATCTATCTATCTATCTGCGGCCAACGTTTTTGCAAATGGGTGTATATATATATATATATAATATATATATATATATATAATATATATATATATAATATATATAAATATATAATATATATATATATATATATAATATATATATATATATAATATATATATATATATGTAAGGTGTATTTTGCTAATAGTAGCGTGCCAACTTAATCCTGGTATTCATTTAGTCGTAATAGTCGTGAACAAATCATTTTCACCGATGAGAAATAGTCAGGATGTAAATTTTTCTTTGTTTCTGTATTCAATCGGTCATTGTAGACTGCACACACATAGAAATATTCTATCATATCAGCCACCATGACATGTTTACGACACTCACGATTAATAGTTGGCAACTAATATTTGCCTGGAATATTTACCTTAAATTACGAAACAATAGCAAATGCTCCCAGTCACCCTGGTGCACAAAAACATAGGGATAGCCAAGTTTAATTGTTAAATCCTCAAACTTTGTCTCTTCCATTTTCTTGCTTGAACAAACACGGTATCGAGGTAGCTCGCCATTGTGCTTTTTGTTATTCCAATCCATATAAAGTCTGAAAAGAAGTGAAAAAGCAACATTTACGTTCACGTATTTTAGCGGAAAACGTCCAAAACATCAAACCTTTTCGGTGTACCACCAAGGGCGTAACTAGAACGATAACTGGGGGGGTGTTATTAATTTTTTCAGTTCTACTCGCGACGGCCGGGTTTCTTTTGTGCATTGCACTTAGAAAAGACATCCGTCGCGCAGAACGAAATGTACATGAATAATCACCCCTCACCAAATATCGATCTATAGTTACGCCCCTGTGTCAAAGTCCTTCAGCTCCATTCTTTACATTATATAGTCTAAGGGCTGTTTTTCACTGTCGTGTTTTTTGCACGTACGTACACGCACGCTTAAAACCTTCTAAGTTGTTGTATAATTAATTTCATGCCAGGAAAAAAACACGCATCAAATCATCAACAGAATTCAACCCGATGAATTTTTCATAAGTGTCATTTAAAGGATTTTAGGCTTTTAGATTCGTATAGACATACGCACAAAAAACGCGATAGTGGAAAACAGCCGTAAATCTTAAACAGTATTTAGTATTAACACCAAGCAACAAGAGTTTTTTCTTAAAAATATAATGGAGAATTATTGGCACGAATGTCAACGCCATTGCGACTGAAATGAATACTATGAATAAAGAAAATACTATAAAAGTGACCTTTTTTCTTTGCGTATACACCGAGAAATCTCTTTCAACATTTTTGTTTTCAGATTATGTAGTACTTTGTGAACATAGCTAATTTTCTGGGGCCGGTTGTTCGAAAGGCGTTTAGCTTAAACGGTGGATAAGCCAAAGTTTAAAAATACTCTCATAGATATTGTGAATGACTGAACCTGCATCTTATGCATTTAATATGTACTTCCATTGACAATTAAACTATTTACATCGAAATATTTCGGCTACGTTGTTCAATAAATACATAATTTTGTTTTCGATTTTTAACTTATCCACCGTTTAAGCTAAACGCCTTTCGAACAACCACCCCCAGCTTTCCAGCTTCGCAAAACATTTTAAAATGTTAAAATTGTTAGAGTACTGCATGTTGGGAGATGATGTAAGGTTTTGAACACATATTACGCGACATAAAAATGAAACACCATGCAATGCCAATGGGTTGATCCGTATCTTTTTTGGCGTTTCATCGCCTTCTTATAACCTTGCATATAGTCAGATATCAGATTTTCACTTCAAATCGTCGTCTATCCAAACCCAAGAATCACTTTGTCCCAGATACATGTAACAGCTTTATTATCACCAAAATCAATAACCATCTCTTTGCATGCATTCTTTCCTCTTACACCTTACTTAATTATAAAACGAGTGATATTCTACGATATAGAGTGCATGTTTTGACGTCGGTTGAAATATACTACAGGGTGTATGAAAAAAAAGTAGACAATTGTTAAAATGTCCATAAACTGAAAATTTCGCAAAATGTCTGAAGAACGTGTGTTGATATAGGTATTTTAGGGTCTCTTGACCACTTTAACACTGAAATAAATAAAAAAAATTATATCGACGTGTAGGAATGATTATTTTCAAACACCACCTAAAACAACCCTCGCGCACAAAAACGGACTGTTCAAATCTTAATTCATTATCATAGGTTGAAAGTTTGGGTAATGTTTTATAAACTATCAAAGTTCCAGACAATTTGGTGTACATTAAATCCACCGGGCGGCCTCTCGAACTTGGACTTTTTTGCTATTTTTGGCCTTTCTCGCATACTTTTTGCAGCTCACAAATGATTTCACGCATGATTAATGTAAAATATCAATAATGCATGAATTATTACCGCGTGAAACGCATGGTGTTTGAAAATAATCATTCCTACACGTCGATATAATTTTTTTTTATTTATTTGAGTGTTAAATTGGTCAAGAGACCCTAAAATACCTATATCAACACACGTTCTTCAGACTTTTTGCGAAATTTTCAGTTTATGGACATTTTAACAATTGTCTACTTTTTTTTATACACCATGTATAGCCTATAACAGTGGACTTTGATACAAAATTAAAAAACTTACTTGCTATAATTTCGACATAAATCGCTTCTTGTGTCATTGTAGAAAACACTCTCAATGAAAATATCAAATATCCTACAAATGATAGTGCATTATTGAAAATTATTGAAAAACGTACTTTCTAGAACGGTAATTTCACAGACACATCAAGTTTGCCTTTATATATTATTGAGCAATTCTTATTGGGCATTGCATTAAGCCTTCCAACGGATTAAATTAAAGTACCTAATGAAAGGTAAATAATTTTATGGCAACCCAACATTTGGGAACCAGTCTTCATTTTAGCAATTTAACAAACCAGTCGCCTAACATAACAGTATTTTTCTTCTTGCAGGAGAGTGAACACTATACCTTGCCTGTAGCGATTCTTGGAGAATCGGGATTCTCGCTGTGCTTCCCGACGACAGTAGAATCCGCGGGACAAGATATTTTGTCACGTAAATCAGTTCATGTCTAAAACGGAAAAACATGTCCCGCATTAGCCTGGCACTATATGTATCTTAAACGTGGCACGTGCAAAAACAGCGCACATCAACTAATATAGAGTACATGGGTTCTATGCAAACGTCACTGCTGTTTTTGTTCAATTAAATAAGAATTAGGCACACGTACGACCAAGCGAGCTGTGTGCATGTTACTTATATTAATTAAAATTCTTGATTATGAACAGATTTTATGACGCATTGATAAACGTTTCGCCTTCTTTCATATCTCTCTACTATTTGACTGAGGTACTATTGCATGAAGCAGTACTCAAAACTGGGGCTAAGGCTACGTTCGCACAGGACCGGGCGAATTTAGGACCGTGCTCAAATTCGTCTGGTTACCTCGCGTGAACACGTAAAACCGGTAAAATATTCATTCGTTTCCACCGTGTGAACACCTGAACCGAACGAATTAGAACACGTTTGCGAATTTGTCCGGTCCCTAAGTCACGGATGGGAATACATCTGAGGAAAACTACTGCTTTATTGCTTGCAATTGGCAAGCCAATCTTGTCGACTATGCAAATTGTTGCAAGTTTGGAAGCAAGAAGATGGTAAAAAGGTTCTTAAATCGTTTTAGCATTTTATTTCTGCTATGTAGCTAAATATATTTTCGTGATCAATGACAGAGAAAATCATGAATCTCTGAAAAGAATTTGATGATTTGCTATGTGGTTGCTACCACGTATGTAGGTAGCTACAATGCAAGGAGTATCAAGAATTTTCAACTAAACTTTGTCCTTGAAGATCTGTTCACACAATTCAAATTTTGTCGGATCCGATTCACTTCTGATGGATGTTTTATAGTCAGTTGACTTGCAATGTATATATATATATATATATATATATATATATATATATATATATATATATATATATATATATATATATATAAAGGCAGCAAATCAACTAAAACCAATGCACGCAGTACTGTTTTATCGATAACAAACCACATTCCATACGTAAGAAGTGAATTGGATCCGACATAATGGATAGTGTGAACGGACCTTAAATCAAAAGATTTTAGTTACCTTGAGTGAGGAACAAAACTGCATGCCAAAACTGCAAATATATCGTGTAACTTTCCACATGTACTGTACAATATGCATGAAAACAATGCTAATTACGTTTTAGCAATAGCTATGTCCTACCTCTCTTCCAAGTACCAAAAATTCTTGAATTTTTCGTAACAATATTAAGACAGAGAAAAAATTATGCATACATATAAATATGAAATACTTTATAATTCTTGAAATAGTATTGATTAATTACCTTCATGGGATGATATAGTGCTGCAGAAAGGACAACTTCTTGTCTATCTATTTTATGACCGGTGACAGCTGCTTTCGCCTTTTGCTAGAACAAACAGAGCAAGCTAAATAAGTTGTTCTAGGTTTTGAATGGAATACCTACTCGTCCCGAATTTCTAGACTGTTTATGAAATTGAAATTATTGAAAGTCGCTATTCGCTGAAGAAGTTTTAAGATTGATAGACGTTAGCTTTAAGACTAGTAAGTTTAAACCCAAATCTAAGAATGTTTATATACCTACCAGCTGTTCTGAAAGGATGATATAATTCTTTTGTTTGAATGATGCTCAGCGAGAATTTATGGATTCAGGTAACACGCTGTGAAATACAGGAAAAGTGCTAAATGAGATCAGGTTTTCAAATACATTATTAAACATGCACAATTACGCTTAAATTACGTTCTCAAATACATTATTAACACAATTACGCTAAAAGAGATACTCTTGATCAAGTCTTGATAGGCCTTTAGCAGGGATGACTAAATTAGGAATGAGAATTGGGGGGGGGGGGGGAGTATGTTTATTCATATATTTGGTTCTTCCGGAAGAATTTCTTTTGCGAATTTCTTATGCAAATTTAGTCAGGGTTTTATAAACAAATGCTGTATTAGATCATACTGTGACTATGTATATATTATTTAACGAATAAATAATGTTGAACCATTGTTGCTTCAGTTATAGATACATAGTATGGCATATCATTTGTGATAAGAACAAAATAGTTGCCACAAAATAGTAGCTGCCGGGGCAAGCCGAAAAAGTTCCCTAATTAACAGGTAAACAGTTCGTTTTTGTTTTACCCAATACCTAGAAAATCTTAAAGTGTTAAGATAAGCGCTAAAATGTGATTGCCTAACAAAATAAACTTGTAAGCGATCACTGATCAAATTCATTAAAACTTTCTGATTAGTCACTCTGTGCATGTGTCCTCTTATAGATCATGGCTCTCAACCAATGAAATTGCTTAAATTCAACTCAACATTCTTATATAAACAACTATTATACAGGACATGGGAGAAGCAAGGATTTGAGCAATTATATAATTCCTTAGGGCAGATACTTTACCATTAAAATTTACCATAAGACTTACTGTATTTCCTTATTAAACATATTATATTCTTATATTCTTTTTCCATTGTTTTCATCCTGTGAATTTTGCCTGAATTTTAGCAGGGCTTCAACCTCTTGTTACACTCTATAATGTGTAAGGCTGATAGAACACTTTATCTAACAATTAGAATGATCTTATTATGATGTAACTGCTCACATTGACAACCATGTTTCACATGCATGCATGTGAAATATTAAGTGACACAAAGAATTGGATTTGAATCAGTTGAATCTATTTATAATGTATAATTACCTTAAAAGACAATTGAAATATTAAGAATTAAATCCATTGATTTAATTTAGTAAGCTCATGGTCTATTGTGCAGTACTAGTGAAACAGAACCTGGCTGGTCATTGCAAGGCATGCTTTTCAGTATGGGTGAGTTAGTGTGTATAAGCCCACTGGAAATTTTCAACAACCCAAAAAGTTTAGAGCAATCTTGGCATGATTATACTGCATGGTGTTCTTGTAATTATCATCAATTGACTTGTCAATTAGCTTGCACAATATAGGAAGGTGGTAGCAAGGGTCCTGTTGTTAAGGAAAGGTTAAGTACATTTTTTCACTACATAACTTATTATGACATTCTGGTATTTTATCAGATTTGTACCAATATTATTATATTAGAGATAATTGTACAAAGGCTGGAGAGTACATGCAGTATGTCCACAGGATAATCATGTCTGTACAAAAGCTTGAAAGCTATAGGCACTGTAGCCCAACTATACCTATGCTTTTTATATACGTACTTATTCTGTTACATTTATCTTATAAAACCTCAAAATCATTCCGGGTTGTTGATTGTAATCATTGATTCATTGTATTATCTCACATATTATGCTTATAAAAATGGATTATTTAATTACGCATACAATTATTGTTCCACGTTTTTCTTAAAATATCTAAAGGTTGGAAACTTCATTCGATAGATAGCGCTATGACGCTATCCAGCTTTCGTACAACCTGTCTCTGCAGTTTTTGGTCAAGTATAAAGGCAAAGTAAAAAAAAACGAAAAGTTATAAATACTTCAATTTACCTACAAACATCTTCAACTTCTTGTAAGGTGTCCTGGGTTATATTCTCCAAAAGTTTTGATCGATCTCTAATATTTTCTTCAAGACTAATATCCTCAACATCAAGTGTTGAGGTCATTTCCTTTTTGAAATCCTTTACATTTACCAGGGAAGAGAACTTAAAAAACGCCATGTTGAATTTAAGACGATGAGGTACTTCATGTATGCCTCTTACGAAGTCCTAAAATGACGCCCAGACAAAGACATGGACCATGAAGACTTCAGATTTCTGAGAAACGCCTTGGGCTTGGTGTTTGACAATTTACTTTCAAAATACGTCTTGCTATAACAGTAACAACAGATATGATGCAATTCGCGATGTAACTGATCAAATTTGATTTTAATGACACGTCTTCAACTGTTTCTTAACGAAGCGTAAAACGACTTTGCGGTATTGAAATGAGTAAATGACATATCCCTGGCAGTAGCAAAACATCGCATAGAATCGTGCAAATATGGACACGTTAGCATCGTCAGCTCAATGAAACACTAAAAACAAACAGGAAATTTAACCTCGAAAAACGGGAGAGGGGTTTGTGAAAACATCAGTTTGAATGGTTTGTGCAAGCAATGATTTGTTAAAAATGAATTTTGATTATATCGAATGAAAGTTTAGGTTTTGGTTTCCAAAATATGGGAAATTCAGGAATATTTTTTGGCGGCTCGACTCATAGCTTGCGTGACGTGATTTACATACCTTCAAGACCTGATGAAAAGTCCTTCAGCTGGTTTTCTAGATTAGGAATTACCAGTTCTTTGTAAAAACGCAGAAAGCTTTCCATTTCCTTCCTCACCAAATCAACTTCTTCAATGAATCTCCTCCGTTCCATCTCTTGTTCGGCAATCATCTTCTTAACACGAGTGGGGATCTCTGACGAAAGCAAAGAAAGGTGAACGATTAACTACAGTATATTTGTGATTAAACATCCGTCAAACGAATCTCGAGATTGAAAACTTTATAAATTGTTAAATAAGCAAGGAAATAAATTTTACTTCTGCATACGAAATGGTTGTAAAGCGGTCGCACGGTTTTAATTTTTAAACGATAGTTATTTTAGATCGATGGTTGAAGATCAAATTAACACTCAGGAGCTGAAGTTAAGTACCTTTCTCCTGTGTATCCTGTTGCCACAAAAACTTTCCACATTCTACATCATCCACCTGTAAACTGCACGACGGTCTCAAACTATTATAGGCCAAGACAAGCTCTCTTATTGACGTCTTACTGGTCGATATTTTTCTGCGAAGCCGGTTTCTTTGCTTTGAAGTTGTTAAAGTATAAAAATTAAAAAATTGCAGTGGTAGGTGTGAAATTGTTGTTTCATCATAGACAGGCCGTCAATTAAAAGATACATACAGGGCCGTCCCTAGACGCTTAATTGGGGGGGGGGGGTTGCTGCATATTCATATATTCGGTTCTGCCCGACGGACATAATCACGGATTTCGTTTGCAAAGTCAACTGCTTACAAAAGAAACTAGTCGGGCATAACCGAATATATGAATATGCACCCCCCCCCCAATTAAGCGTCTAGGAACGGCCCTGGATACATATTTTGAGAACTAACCGTTTAGTTTACCCATATTCACGACCGCCTGAGTAATGGAAAAGTGCAGACTCTTCATGCTTTTTTGAAGATATATTAAGATCTGTTGATGGAGCAAATCTTTTCCTTTGTCGACAGTAGAATTCTAGTCATCCCCTAACTTTTGCTTAGTGGTCTCGTTCAGATGAACAGCGTTTCTGGATTCCACGGTTTTGAAAAAGTTCGGGAACAACTTCATAGAATAAGCCAAAAGAATTCTTTCGTCAGGCGAGGTTGGCTGCGTTACAACTTTATCGCACAATTACGCCTCTTCACATTCAGAAAGAAATTGTTTTCTGGACTCAAGCAGTTGGTCCTCTTAATTAGACAAGAATAAGAATATAGAAAAAGATATCCATTAGTAAACCTTCGTATTAGCAGTGCAACACAAACAATGTACACACAATGTATAATTCGTTCACAAATCACAAGCGCATACCTTGTGCAACCAATTTCACTTCATCGATCCAAGTTGGCAAAACCGTGAAATGATTCTCTTCCACAACTCCAACACCGAGAAGACTCTCTTTCACCTTCTTTTCTAACGCTTCCGCTTGATTTTTGAACTAAATTTGAAACATAATCATAACTAAGAATAACAGTGATTAGACACAGTGCAAGGGCGGCGGAAGATCGTTAATTGGGGGTGAGGGCTAATAATATTCATATATTCGTGTTAGTAGAGCGTAAAAACAATCGATTTCAAAAGGATTTAATAACGCAGAATGCGAATATATGAATATCAGCCCCCTCCCCAATTAACGATCTTCCGCCGCCCTTGACACAGTGCATTTAACATTAACAGAAATACAGATAATCGCGAGTGTGTCTAAACAATTATACCTTCAAGTAACGCCTTGCTAACAAAAGAGGCATTTGCTCAATTTTCCACCTGTTCCAGGCCAACGCATGCTCTGTTAGTAGTTCTTACCTTCCTTCATGGTTTCGTTTACAAAAGAAATATGGAACTGTTAAGGTCACGTTATTAACTTCATTTGTAGTTCTATATCAAATAAATTTTATTTACGAGATGAATTTCTCAAGCCATTAAAGCCATTTACAACATTCGCGTCCGTGTTGTATCGGATATGACAAACTCTCGCCTTCGGCTCGAGCTTGTATATCCGATAAAACACAGCCGCTCATGTTGTAAATAGTTTATGAACACGGATAAATTTGCATAGCAAGACCAATATATATTGCATTTTTAAACTCTCAACGCTGATTGGCTAAGAGCCGGGTTGATATAACTCAATGTCAACACGGAAAATTTCCTGCTGCTTGTAGTTTTTGTGCTATATAATAAAAAATATATAAAAGATTTTTTCCGTGTTGATATACACGAAATTCTGTGAAAACACTGGCTCTTCGGCTTGGTGTTTCCACACAATTTCTCGTTTTCCACTCGTGCTGATAAACTTGATATTCACATTAACCAGAAAATGTTTTATATTTCTTTAATATAGGCCTACATGCAGTATCGTCTTAAAGTTCCTTTCCAATACTGTAGATAAAGCAATCCTTACCATTTCTGATGATGATTGTAAGATAGTCGGAACGTTAAATCAAAATCCTGACGAAGTGTTGGCAATTTAGTAATCTACAGTATAGCCTATGTCACTTGCCTTCTGGCCGCATATGCTTGGTACTATTTCCCAGTCTTGAGAAGTGTCCATTTATTTGTTCTACTTCCTCCCCCGTAGTACCTGCCGCTGCAGTCTGCCATCTTCCGCCCCATAAAACCTAAAAATATCCAGACCAAAGTATTAAACACTTTCCATATACTAATTTATAGAAAAAAATGTTCGTTTGCTTGTGAGGAACAGGGAATGTAAGCGTTGAATGTTAGGGTTAGGGTTTAGGGTTAAGATTAATTTGGCTGCAAGAATAAGAATATAATAGTAGTAAACATGCCTGGCAACTCCAGCTGTGAGCTTTGGCATGCATCACCGATAAACTAGGCTTCATTAAGCTCCATGTCTCAGGATCACGTTTTTGAAGCCATGGCCAGTACTTGCAGATGATATCGTACCACATGAATTGCACTTTCTTCGGTATCATCGTTTCTTTCTGAAGATAATGTGCGTACCCATAAATCTCCCCATAATACATACTAACAGCAGCTTGAGCCACACTGTGTCTGCATCCTTGTATCTCCAGTCCGGTTTCATCCAGTTTTGCTCTCTTTCGAACGGTATTACCCGCCGCTTTCCAGTTTGTATCCCCGCATGCCGAGTCCCTCGAGGTAAACTAAATGTAAGAATAATGTTTACCACACACTGTACATACAGTAATTTTAAACCTCCGTCTTTTTTAATTTTAAGTCGTTCGATGCATTACTCTCAATTCTACAGTCTGTAGAGGAACAAAATCATTGATTGCATACGTCCACTTTTATCAGTTATCCAAAAATCATAAAAACTTCAAATTTTTTTAATCAAATGCAAAAAATTCGAATCAATTGCTAATTCCTTCTGTTACTCCATTTCACCATTTAAATCCGGTGCTGTACTATTGCTCCTGTAACTTCTCATGCACTAATTTAGAACTAATCTTCAAATGTTGCAGACTGCCACAAATACAAGACTTGACATTACGCATTACAAAATATTAAAATAATAGACATTACCTGAGATTTCTTTCCGCCCTGATAAAGCTCTTTTATATGGCTATCGACCTTTGTTTGTGACGCCAAGAATGTTTCGCCGTAGTAACATGGTCGCTCACGTCTGGCAACAAGAATGCAATAGATATTACAATTTTTTTTTCATTCGCGAGTCAATAAAAATAATTTATCTTACCCTTCAGCAGACTTAAAGCGATACAGTTTCATGTTTCCATCGACATGGGCAGAGTGCTGATCCAGTGAGCATGTTGGACATTCCATCCAGTTTTTTCCTTGAAGTTTAGTTAACTCATACTGGCCAAATTTCCATTCTTTAAAAGCTCTGTTAAATGTTGGCATATTTATTGTTCCATTCTATAACGAAAACAATTGTACCAACAACAATTAAGCACAGTGGCACCAACGAATTCAGACATGAGCAGAGTGTCATGGGGCCATATATATGGGTTGAATTACTGTGTGACACTACGCATTGGCTGGGACTCGAACCCAGATCGGCTGCATCAATGGCAACAATGTTAACCATTACACCACCAATGCATTTCAGTGATTTCACTGTAACAAAAGGACCAAACTAGAGTTAGGTACTCATCGTTTCCACCTCACTTGACTTTAAAGGTTGCAATAACTTTAGAGACAATATGTCAGTCACGTTTGACTCTTTACTTAGCAAATTTTCAGGGCGGTCTCGCTTTGATGAGTAAAATCGTCTGGCGTTATTCAGAAGAAAGAATAAGTTACCACGTGGCAAATATAGAATGCGATCAACAAAACGTCACTGCTTAACTCCTTCTCTAGTATATGGTACTGTAGTAAACTTCCAACACTCACTCGTCCACTTGCACGTTCAATTCGAGTTCGATTCCGTTATATCAGTGACACTGTCACGAAAATTACTCATTTCGTTATTCAAACACGTAGGTTTCCATTGTCTTTTAACGCATATCTCAAAGTGAAAAATTCAATTCGAGATCGATTCCGTTATACTGACACTGTTTAACACAATTAAACCATTGACACTTTTATATATACTTTGCACGCTTTTATTTCGGGGTTTACGTTTAGGCGTTTAAAGGCCTGTTTACACTTGCGATTTTTGCTGCGATTTTATGTGCGATTTTGCTCTCTCGATAGATGTGAACGAGTAACTAGTTACGAATTCTCTGATGTATAAAAACTCTTATTTGAATATCAGTAACTAATTCACTCATTTGTATCTATCAAAGGAAGAAAATAGCACATAAAATCGCAGCAAAAATTGCAACTGTAAACGGGCCTTAAGATTTGTAGAGTAAAACTTTTTTTCGCTGTATATAGACCATTCGGGGTTTACGAAAAAGCTTTTGTTTGATATGTTTTTAATTGCATTCGACATAATAACTCTATTTTTGTTTTTTAAGTCTAGGAGCAGATTCGTGGTAACGAAACTCACTCCACGACGATGATTTTTTCCAGCAGGGTTCTTCGGCAAACAAAAGATGAGACGCCAAAGGCGAGCTTGCGATATTGCGTGATAGCAAATAAGAAAGATTAAAAACTGGTATTACGTTCCCGGCCCAATGAAACGATTTAGCAAATTTTCCATTACCGCCAAATAAGATAACTTATTCTTTCTTGTAAGCAAGCAGAAATTGAAGCTAATGCACGCCCAACTTCATACAAAATGTTTGATTACGATAGAAATCATAGTTATTGACTTTTACTTTGCATGATTAACGGCATTAAAGTTCACAAGCCTGATATTAGACTTACACAGATAATTGCACAGATAAAGTCCGAGTTAACGGACGCTCTTAGATATATGCTAAGAGAGCAACCTTATTTTTTTATCTTTACCTGTTGAAACACATTCTACTCCAGCGTCTTGGCCATGACTGCAATCATGTTTTCCCCATCCTCTATGAAAACAACTTGTCAAATTTTGCTCCGTTCCTTTGCATTGAACATCGTCTAACCAAATCCGTCCAGAACCATCAGGAACCTGACCTCCCTGAAGAGCTCTAACAGCATCTTGATAACCAAGTTGACGACAAACAACTCTAGCATCTTTAAAATCCCATCCATCATCACAGATTGTTCCCCATTGTCCATTGAAGAACACTTCAACACGTCCTGTTCCATTTTTACTTAAAGATCCTTGTAATCGCAGCGTTATATCAGCTGGAATATTCAAAATGCCTAAATAAAGTTTGTGTGAATTATGCTGATGCTTTGAATAGTGGAATAAATAGAAAAATGATTAAGTGAAACTAATATCACGAAAATTTCTTTCGTTTCTTAACATGCTTATTTTTGTATCTTTACCTGCTGAAACACATTCTACTCCAGAGTCTTGGTCATGACTGCAATCATGTTTTCCCCATCCTCTATGAGAACAACTCATCAAATTTTGCTCCATTCCTTTGCATCCAACCTGGGCTAACCATATCCGTCCAGAACCATGAGGAACCTGACCTCCGTAAAGAGCTCTAACAGCATCTTGATAACCAAGTTGACGACAAACAACTCTAGCGTCTTTGAAATCCCATCCATCATCACAGATTGTTCCCCATTGTCCATTGAAGAACACTTCAACACGTCCTGTTCCATTTTTACTTAAAGATCCTTGTAATCGCAGCGTTATATCAGCTGGAATATTCAAAATGCCTAAATAAAGTTTGTGTGAATTATGCTGATGCTTTGAATAGTGGAATAAATAGAAAAATGATTAAGTGAAACTAATATCACGAAAATTTCTTTCGTTTCTTAACATGCTTATTTTTGTATCTTTACCTGCTGAAACACATTCTACTCCAGAGTCTTGGTCATGACTGCAATCATGTTTTCCCCATCCTCTATGAGAACAACTCATCAAATTTTGCTCCATTCCTTTGCATCCAACCTGGGCTAACCATATCCGTCCAGAACCATGAGGAACCTGACCTCCGTAAAGAGCTCTAACAGCATCTTGATAACCAAGTTGACGACAAACAACTCTAGCGTCTTTGAAATCCCATCCATCATCACAGATTGTTCCCCATTGTCCATTGAAGAACACTTCAACACGTCCTGTTCCTTTTTTTTGTAACCGTAGCGTTATATCAGCTGGAATATTTAAAATATCTAAATAAAGCTTGTGTGAGTTATGCTGATGGTTTGAATGGTGGGATAAAATTAATAGTAAAGTGAAACTAATATCACGCAATTTTCTGATTTCGTTTCTCAGGCCAGTTCGTCTCTATTGTTTTTTAATGCATATCTCCATGTGATATACATACCCACACTGTTCAACACAATTAAAGCTTACCGTAAATGATCGAATAAACGCCCCTGTCGAATAAGCGCCGCACCTTATTCGACAGTGCCGCATCGCGCCTATTTAGGAAGATATAAATCAACGCCTAAAAATGTAGAAATAAACGATTCTCTATTTAAGCGCGTTAATCCTAACATTTAAACTATTGAGAACGACAGGCAGTATTGAAGCTTCAAAGTTTTATTGTCGAATATCTCTTACTACCGAGCTCATATGACACTTCTGATATTTAAAGTTTTCATTCTTCCTAATTAACTCCGTGTCTAAAGCCGGTTTTCTACTAGCGAAGCGACTTTATTTCTTTGTATTTGAGCAATTTGTTCCAGATGGTTGCAGTTAAGAGCTCTGAAACAAAAGTAAAATGTCGCTTCGCGCGAAATATATCGCTAGTGGAAAAATGGCTTAACACTTTGGCATGTCGTCGATTCGCCGTGTATGCTGTGAACTTAGCGTGAATCACCAGCCCAACTTCGCGCTTTCTTTTTCATGTAACCCCGACTAAAAGTTAATTCGATTCATCGGCCTTCAGAAAATAATCTATTTGCTCACTTTGAAATAAGCGCCGCTGTCGAATAAGCGCCGCTGTGAAATAAGCGCCGCGTCTTTAAATCGATATTTGCAATAAACGCCGCGGCGCTTAATCGATCATATACGATACGCTTTTATTTCGGGGTTTACGTTTAGGCGTTTAAAGGTCTGTTTACAATCGCGATTTTTGCTGCGATTTAATGTGAGATTTTGCTCTCTCGATAGATGTGAACGAGTAGTTACAAATAGTAACTAGTTACGAATTCTCTGATGTATAAGAACTCTTATTTGAATATCAGTAACTAATTCACTCATTTGTATCTATCAAAGGAAGAAAATAGCACATAAAATCGCAGCAAAAATTCCAAGTGTAAACCAGCCTTAAGGTCTATAGAACTAAACATTTTTTGAACTCGTTGTATATAGACTATGCTGGGTTTCCGAAAAAGGTTTTGTTTGATATGTTTTTAATTGCATTCCACATAATAACTGTATTTTTGTTTCGTAAGTCTAGGAGCAGATTCGTGGTAACGAAACTCACTCCAAGACGATGAATTTTTCCAGTAGGGTTCTTCGGCAAACAAAAAAAAGTCCGAGTTAACGGACGCTCTTAGATATATCCTTAGAGAGCCACCTTAATATGTTTATTTTTTGTGTCTTTACCCGTTGAAAAACATTCTACTCCAGCGTCTTGGTCATGACTGCAATAATTTTCTCCCCATCTGCTATGTGAACAACTTATCAAATTTTGCTCCATTCCTTGGCATTCAACCTCGTTTAACCATATCCGTCCAGAACCACGAGGAACCTGACCTCCCTGAAGAGCTCTAACGGGTTCTTCATAACCAAGTTGACGACAAACAACTCTAGCATCTTTGAAATCCCATCCATCATCACAAATTGTTCCCCACTGTCCATTGAAGAACACTTCGACACGTCCTGTTCCATTTTTACTTAAAGATCCTTGTAACCGCAGCGCTATATCAGCTTGAGTATTTAAAATACCTAAATAAAGCTTTTTTGAGTTATGCTGATGCTCTGAGTGGAATAAATAGCTATATGTGACCTTCCACGGGAAAACGTACGTTAACGATATTTCGTTGAAACGGCAAAACGAATGGATAACGAACGGGTAGTGAACGATCTGTCATAACGTACGTTTCAACGAACCCAAAAAACGTTTTGACGAATTCAGCTAAAAATGTGAACCTTTAAAGTCGAGAATACGAACGGATAAATAAACGTTCAATCTGAAGCCGTTTGAACGATTTATGTTTATGTCTTGGCAACTTGCCCTTTGGGCTTGTGTCAGCCCAGTTGTGCGCAAGGAAGGACTGCACGCACTTTAAAACATAGCGCAAAACTCAACCTCACAAAACACGGAATTTTTTTTGTAATAAACAATGTCACACAATGAACATCATTGATATAGGTTCATTACTTTCATACAGTCTCTACCATTTATACCATTTGAGCCTTTTCCGCGTTCCACGTTTCCGATTCGAGGAGCAAGTCGAGAGAAATCAAATTACAACCAAAATATACATGGGGAGTGAATTGTGCTGAAATGTGCATTTATCAATATATATGAAGTATTTTTTGTAAATTAAGAGTCTAAATAAATATTTACAATGCATGAGTTATATTTATGCCATAATATTTATGAGTAATATTTATGCAATTGCCACCTTTCAACATGCCAGCAACGATCGAGCCAGATGGCTTAGATCTGGGGAGACAAAGATACCTTTTTAAGGAAATAAGACAATTTTGTAAGCGGGGCACTGAGGATCTTGTTGCTCCGGCTCCAGTTTTAGACTAGATGCACGTACATATTTGAATTGCTATGATATTCATGCAGTGGCGTAACGAACAGAGCTGAGGATGGGGTCTTGAGGTATACTTGGTACTGCGGGGTCCCTTAATTCGCTGTTTGTCATAAATCACGTTTTGCTTATACTATGATGTTTCGTTATCTATCCTGGCCCCCAATAAATGGGGATCTCTTAGTTCTCGTTGTAACCCTACCGAACGCGCGTTAGGTCACTGTATTTATGTCTTCAAATATTAGCTAGGGTATTTCAATTGTGGTAGAATTTGTAGCTATGTCAGACTGCATTAAAAACAACGAATTTCAAGATGAAATGTCCGTCCTAGGATGCGGTCCTTAATTTTGAATAGATTTTAATCAGTAGCTGCTTCGTACGGAGGCCCAGCTAGATAAGTTTATCAGATGTAAATAAATTAGCTATATACACATGGTTACAAGTACGATATTAATATGTAACACGCAAAATCCCTCAATTCATTTTAAAATCTGGTTTTGTCTGTTTACATACATTTAGAGACTTCCGACAATTATGCAACTTAATTAGCACCTTGCCAAGACATATTTATATGGCTCGTGATGCTATATATGGCTTGAGAGGTTGTTTGTGCGCGCGGTGAAATTTGGCTTATGGAAGCTACAGAAGTATAGTAAAGCACAAATTCTAACCATTTAGTGCATTACCGAAATTCAAAAAACGATAAATTTTTGAAAGAAAGCTTACGACGTGAAATTTGACGCTAATGAAATAATTGCATGCACTGAATGTTAATAGCCTTCACGTCTGCATGACGCTCAGCATCAACCATAACATGAAGCGCACAAAATAGCATTCGATTAGGCTAAAACGATATAACCTCACTATTTCCTTTACAAGCCTCCTACTAAGGAACTGAATACGTTTCTGGGATCATTTCTCTGTAGCACATTCTGCGCTTCTTCTACAAAGTTGTAACATTGCAAATGTTTAATCTAATATGTTGAACCAAATCCAATGGGGTCCGGTTAAAATGCGGAAGCGGATGCGGAACGGATCGACGGAACGGAACAGATATGGGGTTAAAATGCGGAACGGATATGGGGTTAAAATGCGGAAGGGATATGGGGTTAAAATGCGGAACGGATATGGGGTTAAAATGCGGAACGGATATAGGGTTAAAATGCGGAACGGATATGGGGTTAAAATGCGGAATGGATATGGGGTTAAAACGCGGACGGATATAGGGTTAAAATGCGGAACGGATATGGGGTTAAAATGCGGACCGATATGGGGTTAAAATGCGGAACGGATATTCTTTTTTTCGTGCACCAGGCTCTAATGATGCATTTGTGGTCGAAAGCCAAACATCGACAAAGCCACACTATGTTACAATTGCAAAAAATGGAAAGATATCATGCAGTGACTGTCCAGAGTGGAAAGCTTCGAAAATATGTGCACATGCTGTTGCTGTTGCAGAGAAATCTCAAACGACCGCGAAATATTTAAAGTGGCTTAAGGAGAAAGGTCCGAGCAGCATGAACATTACAGCCTTAGTAACGTGTGATAGTGATGCTGGCACCGGTAAAAAGGGAAAGCAAAAATCAACAGCGAGGAGAAAAGGCGGACGCTCCTCAAAGCAGAGCCCTGTCACCACAACCGTCGACCGACCCAACCTTGTACCATTAACACCACAATTAACAACATCACAAGCAGCGATGAATTTGCCACAGCCTCGATTATTGCTTTCAACCCCAACACTTTCACCGGTTTTTGCTTCGACAATGGCTCGTAGCATACCACTTGCAGGTGAAGAATATTTTCTCGCTCTTCTGCAATTCTGTCACCCACTTGTTCGTAATTGCTTTGGGTGCTCACAATCTTTAAAGCCAGGAGGTAACATATCTCATCCACCATTTGATCTGGTAGTGGTAACACAAATGAACAGGTTCTTTACTTCGCCACAGAATGGAGAGATGATGTCTAGAAAAGGAAACGTCTATTTTCACCCCCAACTCAGCTGTATAAGAATGAAACAGCCCTGCTTTGTACCAGACATAGTCCAATTACCACCAGCACTTGCACCACATTTATTGCCTGAGCACATCACATATTTGAAGCAGTTTGGTATGCGGTTTTAACATTATCAGGATTGACTAATTACCCTGGAATATCAATTTTTGTTGTGTTTTGTTTCGAATTTCCGACATGATGAGTGTCGCGTGTATAACTATTCTGCATTTCAACTATACATTATGGACATTAATTTTATTGTAAAGGATTGACTAATTCCCCTGGAATATCAATATTTTGTGTTTTGTTTCGAATTTGCGACATCATGAGTGTCGCGTGTATACTAATTTGCATTTCAACCATACATGATAGCCATTAATTTTATTGCAAAATACTTAGAGCAAAGTACAAAACTAAAAATTGCTGTAGCCCCCAGACTTTGCCACTCTTTGTCGACTTCCGGATCTATTGATCAGAGAACCGCCGTTTCGCAACGTTTTAATGCATGATCGAATTACTTACATTTGCTGTTTCTACGTTCGGTCAACCAACTGTGTTCAAATGTGTACATAGGCTTCGTATGGCTGAACTGCCTTATGAGAATGATAAGTTTTTATAAAGTGATTACTGAAATGCGAAAGTGATTGCTGAGAGTAATTTATATTTGTATTCTTTTTATATTTGAAATTAAAGGGATGTTCTAAGATGTTCAATGCATTAATTTATCTCCATCCTGTTTTCCCATATCCGTTCCGCATTTTAACCCCATATCCGTCCGCATTTTAACCCTATATCCGTTCTGCATTTTAACCCCATATCCGTTCCGCATTTTAACCCCATATCCGTTCCGCATTTTAACCCCATATCCGTTCCGTTCCATCGATCCGTTCTGCATCCGCTTCCGCATTTTAACCGAACCCAAATCCAATGCGATTGAACGAAATTCCGGCAAACGTTTCAACGAACGGTAAATCAAACGGTTGAACGCTTTTCGACCAATTTTCAAACGTTTTTTCCCATGCGTTCGAACGGGCAATTTCGAACGATGAACGATCTCGAAAATCGTTTCAACGAACGCTTCAAGCGTTTGAACGGCAAACGAACGGATAACGAACGATATTTTCGAACGAACGAAATAGCGTTAACGTATGTTTTCCTGTGGAAGGTCACGTATATAAACCATGTGAAATTTGAATACACGTTACCCTGTAGCATTCAGTACAAGTTTTAGTTAAGTAATGCATGTAAAACAATTGGGATGTTTAGTAGAGTGAAGAACATACCTGTGACACGAATTCTTACATGACATTGGATGCCAAATGTTTGATGCTTGTTGCTGTACGTGTAATTGTAGTACCGCGTGTAATTACCAATAGAAAACAAGCCAATAAGTTTCGGATTGGCGGGATTTGGTGTGGTTGGGCACCTAGGCTTAGGTTCTGTCCAACTGACTAAGATCTTCTTGTCCTGACCTTCTTCAACTTCAGAATTTACTGTTTGTGTGCATGGGCAATCACAAGCTAAATAACAAAATAAACTATTTGGACCGTCTGATCGTGGAACTGAGCAAGAAGCCGGTATTTGGGTGTGTACCGCTTTTATATCTCTTCCAGGCATGCCCGGCGTTCATACATATTTAAATATTCGCATTTCCTAACTCTCTGGATCTTATTTCCGCTTCGCATCTCATTATGAGTGTCGTGAATAGCCCCCAATTCTTAGTCTCTCCCCCCAAACCAAACTATTCCTCCAAAACTTATCCATAACTCAATTCCAAAACTAAATCCCTAAATAGCTAATAGTCATTTATATACATCTATATACATATGTTACAGAATCAGTCTCCCGTTGGAAATGTTGATACAAAGCGTCTCAAGCGATTAATGTCCTGCCAATCCTGAGATGTCTCCATTGCTTGATTCTATGCTAGGCGCGCCGAGGCGCCTGCAGGATTAAACACCTTTGATAGTTGCATGTAGTATAAAGCAGTGTGTCGCCTAGACCAGCCACATGGTCCATGATCTCGGTTAGCTGACACCAGATAGGGGTAAAGTTATCGCGCAGCCTGAACGAAATCCATGAAGTGTTTTTCCTTCATCAGCATGCATTTCTTGTAGATAGGAGTTTAGTCGTGCTTCTGCAGCAGAAGAGGAAAACAGAACGTCTTAAACGCCTGAATCAGGGGTAGTTGGTCGAATTAGATGACCGGTTGTCAGATTTATCCCAATCTGCCGTGCAATATCAGCGTAAGTTTCAATTCCTCTGATCGAGCATATTACTGCATTCTGCATGGGGATTGCGCCGAATACCAAAAACGTTTTCATTACCGTCACGTAGGGTTTTTCCCCAAACATGATTAAAAAGGAAACCAGCATCGTTGGCAATCTTATAATTTCAGGAACTTTTACTTGACCCAAGTCGCCAGGACGGTCACAACTTAAGAAAGCAGACTTTAAATATGTCTGGTCGCGGGCGAAACGGAAACGAAAAATTGGGTCGGTTGTGGCCTGCAATTTCCTGTCGAGATGAAGACACAATTATTGGGTCATTGTGTTGACAAAAAAAACCGGAGGAGCTTGCTCAAGTGTAACCCTAGCTTTGTGTTGCTCCGCAGTTACATGTCCTAGATGGTCTTTCACTGACTTATATCCGCAGCTGGGTTACCTAATCCAAGACGTTTGTCCCACTCCACATCTCGTCCGATTGAGTGAAATATTAGTATCTTAATAAATGAGAAACGGCAAATATCGCGAGGAGTGACGGTGGCTAACGTGATTTATCCTGTTATCTCAGCAAGAAATGCTTCAAGGCTCAAATCTCAACTAGTCTTTCTGCTCACAATAACTCGTCACCTGATGTAGTATAAGAGACGACCAAGCCGCTCATCAATTTTGGCAAGAAGGATGGTTGCAGGAGTAGTGGAAACGGGACAAATCTTCCTTCCTCTTTAACCACATCGTTGCAAAACCGGAAGTCATGATCCTTCGCATGTTGGCAGGTGGGACATCGTACGGAAAGAATAAAAAGTTTTGCTACCACTGGGAGCTGCTATGACGACAGATAAAAAACTGAACACAACAGAAAAAAAACAAAAACAAATCCACTGCCCGGTTAGTTTTTATTACGCAAAAAACTTGCCCTTTTAAGGAAAAACCACCGGAAAAACCCACAAATCGCCTGGGATGTCAAGGTATGGCTGCCAACCTTGTGTCGAGGGTCGAAGCAAAGCATCAGACGCACCTCGCGGAGCCAATCTGTTTGTTGTCATCGCATGAGTGGACAGGATGGGCCAGCAATATTTTCTTGGATAGATGTCTAGATTCACCACTGTGCACGACAGGTGATGCTGCTTCAGATATCGCAACATAGAGCCAACAAAAACAAGGGGAGGGAAGACGTCCTTTAATGACTGCTGCGATCTGGTTACGAAGGTAAATATTGATCTTGAAAATATACGTAAATGGATGATACAAAACAAACTTCTGATCCATCCCAATAAAACGAAACATATGTTCATTGGACCTTCCACAATCTCAAGAATAAAGTATGTAGTAATCCTATTTTAATTAATAACAAGACGCCCGGTAGGCGTTAACTCGGGCTATGTAGCCGGTAAATACACTACACTGAAACTGAGCTATATTGATGCACTGTAAACACGTGACCGTCCGCGCGGAAGACTAAGCCTGCGACACGAAAAAAAATAATAATCGCGAAACTTGACTCGGCTACCACTCGGCTACCACAGGTAGCCCGAGTAATAAACAAGTACATAGGAACAATAAATATTCGGCGTGAGCCTGGATAAAAGGATGTCCAAGGTTGGTGCAATCAGACGGATTAAACCTTTTGTACCACTGTAGACTATCCAAATGTTATATAATGCTATAATACAGCGATATTATTGCAGTCCTATATGGGATAGTCGCGCGAGTGGTCTTAAAAATAGGTTGCAAAAATACCAAAATCGTGCGGCAAGGGTAATTACTGGGGCAAATAACGATACCCGGTCTTTTGGATTACTCGAGAACCTAAACTGGAAATCTCTGGATCAAAGAAGAAACAATCTTTTTTCAAAACGATTCTTTTTTATATAAAATTCTGAACGGCCACACCGCTCCCAATCTAAATGAATCATTTCGATGCAACAATGAAAAAATTATTACATATAATCTCAAAAATAGGAATACCAATTTAGCACTACCAATGCCAAGAAAACAATTCGGCAAGAGGTGCTTTAGATATCATGGCACCTTGAAATACTAAACAATTTTGAGACAAATGAGTTGAGACGGGATTGCTATATTCTGACTGACAAATTAAAATTTTTGTAATAGTATGTATATATATTTCTTTTGCAAACTTTCCCGCCCCTCATGGAAATCAGCCCCCATCTGGTTGTTGAGGCCAGCGTGATTATGGTATGGTATGGTATGGTATGGTATGGTATGGTATGGTATGGTATGGAATGGTATGGTATGGTATGGTATGGTATGGTATGGTATGGTATGGTATGGTATGGTATGGTATGGTATGGTATGGTATGGTATGGTATGGTATGGTATGGTATGGTATGGTATGTATGGTATGGTATGGTATGGTATGGTATGGTATGGTAGGTATGGTATGGTATGGTATGGTATGGTATGGTATGGTATGGTATGGTATGGTATGGTATGGTATGGTATGGTATGGTATGGTATGGTATGGTATGGTATGGTATGGTATGGTATGGTACGGTAGGGTACGGTACGGTAGGGTACGGTATGGTACGGTACGGTACGGTACGGTACGGTACGGTACGGTACGGTACGGTACGGTACGGTACGGTACGGTACGGTACGGTACGGTACGGTACGGTACGGTACGGTACGGTACGGTATGGTATGGTATGGTATGGTATGGTATGGTATGGTATGGTATGGTATGGTATGGTATGGTATGGTATGGTATGGTATGGTATGGTATGGTATGGTATGGTATGGTATGGTATGGTATGGTATGGTATGGTATGGTATGGTATGGTATTGTATGGTATGGTATGGTATGGTATGGTATGGCATGGCATGGCATGGCATGGTATGGTATGGTATGGTATGGTATGGTATGGTATGGTATGGTATGGAATGGCATGGCATGGCATGGCATGGCATGGCATGGCATGGCATGGCATGGCATGGCATGGCATGGCATGGCATGGCATGGCATGGCATGGCATGGCATGGCATGGCATGGCATGGCATGGCATGGCATGGCATGGCATGGCATGGCATGGCATGGCATGGCATGGCATGGCATGGCATGGCATGGCATGGCATGGCATGGCATGGCATGGCATGGCATGGCATGGCATGGCATGGCATGGCATGGCATGGCATGGCATGGCATGGCATGGCATGGCATGGCAAGGTTGTTCCGAATGTAGTGTCGTACCAACGACAGCGAATTGTTTTAGCAAATCTACCTTGCGTTTCCGCGAAGTTTCCGCCAAATTGGTAACTAAGCAGCGGGGACAGGGATTAATGTTTGTCCTTACATTATGTAATTTTACGTCAAGTTAATTTTGGGTATTAATAAAGCGATTAAACTGTACGAAAATTGCGTAGTCGATAGCGGATTAATCTCCATAAGGCTTGTCAGTGATTAAGATAAATTTCTCAATAAAGAGCGGCTCTATTGCGAATTTGCTGTCCGAGAGCAAAAATCACTTACCGACCACAGTGAAGTTAACAAAACATTTGAACTCTATAGTCTTGTTATTGCGTTTGTACCAGTAGGGATAGGTGATCACGTGCTTGCCTAGGGGGAAATTTGCAGGAGACCTGACGTCAGGTTGATGGACTTGGCCTCTCTCATAATCAGAGCACGTTACTTCTGGAACTGACCAATGGACCAGGCCTTTGATTTCCTTAGGTTTGGCATATGCAGTAAACTCATGGTTAACGCCATCTCTGCATTCACATCCGCCTTCAGGTTAAAAAGATAATTGGAGTTAACTTTAAATTTGCACAGCATTGACACCAACATTTTTTGAAAAATGGAAATACTACAGATTTATGCCGGATTTTTTAAAATATCATTTTGTTTTATCCAATTAAAATTTTATTTAGAATTTGGTGTTAAAATATTGGTATAGTTGTTTAGATATTTACTCCTGTCTATAAGAAAGTATTTTTACACTGTGTTTTTATACAGTTAAAAGAGCACGAGAAAGGAAAGGAAAGGAAAGGAAGGGAAGGGAAGGGAAGGGAAGGGAAGGGAAGGGAAGGGAAGGAAGGGAAGGGAAGGAAGGGAAGGAAGGGAAGGGAAGGAAGGAAGGGAAGGAAGGGAAGGGAAGGGAAGGGAAGGGAAGGGAAGGGAAGGGAAGGGAAGGGAAGGGAAGGGAAGGGAAGGGAAGGGAAGGGAATGGTCTTAACGAGTTTCATGGGCTTTAAAATTGTACCTTATGACACACATACACTTACCATGTAAAGTGCATGAAGCATCAACTGTTTCATTCACAACTTTGTCCAACTCGTTTAACTTTAATTCCAATATTCGCTCTGGTGACGACCAGCCATTAATATATAGTTTCAACTTTTTGACCTCATTTCCGGCAGCCAGGCAGATAATAGTGACATTCTTCTTGCGAAATATCCTGGTATATTCATCGACAAGTTTCGTTTGATTTTCTGCAGATTGATGTGCGCTGCTGGTTAACAACAAAGTAACGTCTTCTACGTCTGGACGGAAATTTTTAGGACTTGTTTCGTTAATCGGCTGTGAAAAAATTGAATATTAAACTTGTATAATCGTTTGATTGTTGAAAAATACGTAATAAATGAGTAAATGAATTATATATTTGGGCCATTGGGCACCTGGAATTGGACGTTTCACACAGTCTGTATTCTCAGCCTGCTACTATGAAATGATGACGTCATAGGACATCAATCAGTGACGTCAATGCAAAAGTGAGTTTTCATTAGTGAGTTCCTCATATATCTGGAGTAAGCCTTTTGGTGCAAGAAGTGAAGCGCTATAATAGTACGTCAGTTTCAGTCTCCTAACTCGTGCGGTCAAATATTTCTCATTGTTTTTGACCGGGAGTGACGTTCCCAAAACCCTCAGATTCTCGTGTTTTTCATCATTTCGAGAGTACAAGAATTGAAAAGATTGATTAATTTTACTGAGAATCTGTAATTTGGTAACAATGGATAAAATATTATTTGTCTATCAACGCTTTCCCATTGAATCATTCCATAAGTTATGGCTAATCTAGGTCTGAGAAGATTATTTTCTTGGTTGAAACTTTAAAATTGAGAGGGGTGCTGCATGCATTTATTTCTAGTATATTCTATTAACAAAGATCCCTCCTTCCTTTGTGGTTGTCAATTGCAAGGAAGTTCCCTTGCATTTTGGAAACCCTGGCTATCATGTGAAATGATAACTAATTTTCTTCGAGGTTCTGGTTCTGGTAATTGTGGGTCGTTTGTAATATCACGGTTTAACAACTTTTGTCAATAACACGATGGAATATGAGCAAAGATTGAAAACACACTTGCATGTATAAATGTTACATTGTTGAAACATTTTAGGCCTACTTACATTTTTTGCCTTACTTTTGAACGCCGTATTGCCGCTCGGATTATTTTCAAAGCCAATTATATCCAGCCACTGCATCAACAATGTTTTGTTCTTAATTTCGCCAACCTCCAATAATTCTCTAGTTCTGTTGTCGCTTGAGAAGGAAGCGAAACCAAGATGAGTGCCTTGTTCTTCCACGCGCAGCTTTTCACTTTTGATAAATTTCTTCAGAAATTCTTTCACAACATCGATGTACGCAGAGGTAACATAATTCGAACTGTCCCAGATAACAAGGATATCATTTTTACACTCTAGAACAAAATAGAATACAGCTGTTCAGTGGCACACAATGACACAGGTAGTGAGGTAGAGTCAGTCTAAAGTATATGCCAAATATGATTGTTGTTGATTAAATCACCAACAAGAATCAATGAACTAAATGAAACCCTTGTCGATGTCATTATTGTATTCGCACCAGTACTGACTGATTATCAAAGTAGTGCTGTTCTAGGAAATGTTCAGTGACGATCTTCCTGCGTGTGTATTATTAAAATTCAAAACCAAGAATGTCCCACTGACAAATATTGCAACTCACAGCAACAATAATCCAAATTTATACTTGGACCTAGCTGCCATCTCAAATCGACCGCTTTGTTTTCACATTTTCAAAACAGATAAAATTGACAGCAAGCTAAAAACCATGACCTTTCGACAATTTGAAAAAGTAAAGTAAAAAGCAAATTCCGAACAAACAAGACATCTTGAAAATCAAAATGTAATTCAAACAAGACACAGATTGAGACTGTAAATTTTTGACTTTATTAGAAAGTCATGACTTTTCTCAATAAAATTAAACAATTTTAATGAGAACACGCCCCAATAAGACAGCAAAAGTACGCAGAGAATCAATATTGCATCGTTATATCTTTTAAAATATCCTGCCTTGTCAGAATATTCATTACTAATAAGAAGTTATCTTCTGAAAAGAGACAACTTGGAAAGTACGCAATGCGAACTAAATTGTGAACAAATCATTATTTTGTCTGCAACTGAATTGTCTTGATAGTATAATGCAACATTAATAAAAATATTTCCGAAAGTGATAATGATTTTTTGGTTTATTACCTCTTTTATTGCCATTTTTTCTATCAGCTATTTCTTCTTTTTCTAAACATTGAATACAAAACTTGCTAATCGCGTGGATAGACCCAAAGCGTATCGACTCATATTATGATCTAGGCATATCTTACAAATAATTTTGCCATATAGGATTATAGGTAGAAATAGCGTCATAAAATTAATGAATATGGCTTTGATATTTCGTTGAGAAATGTTGTAAGCTAAATAGAATTAGGCGTGGGTGGAAAGTACGCCGCAGGCAACATTGATGCTCTTTTGGAGAAACTGAAAGGTATTAATTTTGGACCAATAATAAAAGAGTATGTAATTTTTCTAAATTCCTAGGTCTATACCTTTACTTTAGAACATTTCGCAACGTGTTTTACTAACTTTGCAATGCTCTAAAGCCAGGGCCGTAGCTAGACCGCTTAATTGGGGGGGTGTATATTCATATATTCATGTTTATATACAATAGGAACAATAGCATACAAAAGAAATCATTCGGGCATATGACGTATATATGAATATGCACCCCCCCAATTAAGCTTCTAGCTACGGCCCTGTCTAAAGCGTCCTGTAATTTGCAAGGGTCCGTCAAGTATAATTTCTGAGCAAAATAAAATTATGGAATATCAAAATAAATACAATGGTTAATTTCCCTCTTC
Organism: Dendronephthya gigantea; assembly: GCF_004324835.1. Taxonomy (NCBI): domain Eukaryota; kingdom Metazoa; phylum Cnidaria; class Anthozoa; order Malacalcyonacea; family Nephtheidae; genus Dendronephthya; species Dendronephthya gigantea. The sequence goes on along the minus strand of NW_021163257.1, from coordinate 132,440 downwards.
TCATTGAATTTGGATACGGTACCCCTGCTCCCTCCCTTTTTCTGGCCAATGATAACAATAAAGATATCCAGACGAATTATCTCTCGCTGTTTCCTGGTCTTTTGCATGCTTTCACTATTCGTCACCGCTAGAAGTGCCATACACGCGTATATGGTTACACTTACCACTGGTATTGCAAGAACGAACATATACTAAGATGGTACATGAAACGTTCTTTCCTCCATACAGTGTGAAGTTATACTTGATGTTATTTAAACCGGCAGGAAACCGCTGCGGTGATTTTACGTTTGGCTCCACTTTATAAAGATTAATCTGGAATTTATGCGAGCAAGTTATCATTGGCTTCGCCCATGACACTGGGTCTGACATTTTGCTCTTCGTAATACGGTCTATTCTTCGCTCTTGAAAATGACAAAGGCAATTGCCTTCTAATAAAAGAACATGGAAGGTTTTAACCGAAGCCTGTCCTCCATGTACACAACATATATACCATTTTGAACCAGGTATACCATGCAGTGCTACTATTATCAAAAAAGGGAACACCTCTACTCTTAATACATTTTTGCGCAGCTCAAATTGAGGATTGATTTTATGTCGAGTAATTGTTGAACATTCAATCTTACAATTAAAAGACTGCCACGATGTAGGGAGGAGCACTGGGCACCATCCACAATGGTTTCGAAAGCTCGTTGTTGGGTCTTTGTTCCTCACACATTCTTTTTAACGAAATGTTATTTTAAGAAAATTTGTCGGTATATAACCGCAGAAAACAGTGGCGCTAGTAGATCGGTAATTGGGGGGTATTCATGCAATTGCCTTGCTCACCTTCCGCTTATTTTGAAAACAACTGTATGTTGAAGAACATAAGTAATTGAATAACATTTTCCCACCAATTATAAATTTGGCTGCGAAATTGGCATGAAGGATCTTAAAACCTGGGGCCGGTTGTTCAAAAGCCGGTTAACTTTACCCTGGATAACCTCTTTACATCAGCTTTTTTAATCGCTTGGTCATGCAGTTGAACATGTTCCCATAAATATTTTGTGGATAAATATAAAAGTCTTATTTTGCAAAGTCTTGAAACGAACAGCAGTGCAGAACCTAAAAACCAAAACAGCCGAGAAAATTTTAACCCCGGGTTAGCCCTAACCTGTTTCTTTTGAATTGTAGCTACTGCTTGATTGTCCATAATGCAATGAAGCAGGCGAAATATTTCGAATTTCGCTTGGAAATTTCAGGGCTTAATTGAGGTTTTTAATTTCCTCTGGCCTTCGCAGCTGGTTTTGCATTGACCCGAGGATGACCATTGTGAAATCATTCTGCATGTGCATGGCCTTCCATTCCGCGTCTATCTATAACTATGTCACAGAAAGATATTTAAATGATTTATGTAAGAGAGTCTTTACCCTGGGCTTGCACTAGTTAGCTATATATAGGTTCCATAACCGCCATAAAGCACGTCAAAAACATGGTTAAGCAGATGATCTTCCCATAGCGTCGTAGAAAGACTGCCTAATTGATATATTCATATGTACATATTTACAATCTGCAGGAAGGAATTCGGTTCAGTTCGACCGACGTATATGTACCTCGTTCAATTAAGTTTCCAGCGATACACGGCGAAGGTGTTTGCCATTATCAGGAAGCGCGAGGTCTTCACGAATATTGCGCATGCTGACTGGGATCTTAACATCTGTACAGACCCACGAATTTTGGATAAAGTCTTTAAAATGCCTGAAATCTCTCTTTATGGATCGACTAAACACGATTGACAAGTATTTACTGCATGTCATTCAGTTTTGCAAAAAAACATCGCAAACGTTTCACTCAATTCCGACTTGTAAAAATCTGCTAAATGCGTAATAAAAAGCAACACGTCATTACGCTTCTTTTTGGGTTTATTGGCAGCCAGCCAACTATGCTATAAAATAGCTACGTTTAATGCTCAAATGAAAACGTTACATCGTCACCATATACTGAACTTTGGGATCAAAATATAAACAAGGATATGGATCTTACCAACAATAGGACACAACTTTATGTAGTTATCGTATCTCTCTTCAAGATACTCCGCTGTCCTCTTACAACAATGTGACATATTGATAATATCTTCATTTAAACACTCTTTCTCCCATTGCTCTCTGTCTTCAACGAACTCAGACCATCCATTTGTACAAAATTTTGACTCTTCTTCTACAAAAACGAGGTTTGCAGCAAAGTAAAACATTATAACTGTCTGCAAAATTTCTTTACAGTTGCCAAATATGATTGGCTTTCGTTCGTTAATTCCTTTATTTCCCATCATGCGAAGATTTATAGATCTTTCAACTTTTGAATGTAAGTCCTGCAGTGAAAGGAGCTATAGATGCATCGAGTGTAAAGAGAAATCGGCCGGGCAAGAAAGAATCTATATATTATCATTTAATATACAGTAGGAGGCAAAAGTTTGAGTCCAGTCGTTGTAGAATTCCAGTATTAAACCCTGGCAGTGTATTCGAGCTAAGACATGCGTATTAGTGTTTCAGTATTTTAAACCATATTAATTACACACTGTTTTGGTCCTAATGATCTAAATCATAACAAAATAAAGTTCTTATTCCTTTACACTGCCCAAGATGGGTGGGAAAAAGGGCAAAGTGATGGTGCATAAGGACAAATAGTTGCATTAAGTATTGAAGGATTCTTTCCTCGCAAGATCGCAGAAAAAGTGAGAATTTAAAAAGGTGGTATGCAACTAACCTTGGAGAGGTTCGAAGAAACTAAATCCTACTCAAGCAAACTTTTAGCTTCTTCGGTCATGCTCGGTTTGGCAATATTGAAATATATAATAGGATCCTAATTAAAGTAAAGTATCATCCAATTCTTCAAGGACATGGAATTTCATCTGGTACAAGGATGATCGCGTGTCTAACTACATGATAATCCCCCTAAACACCTGCACATCTTCTATGTGCCAGAAATCTTTTAGAAGCAAACACGTTTTGGTGCTCTCGTTCTCATGGCTTTCCACCTCAAATTCCAGATCTGAAACCTATCGAGTACTTGTAGGACCGTTTTAACCGGAAAAGGGCGAGGCACAGGCCCGCCAGCCAGAATGACTTGAGACAAGTGGTCAACGAATGCTGGCAAGGTATTAAACGTGCGACATTAAAAAACCTATGGAATCTATACCAGCAAGAATAAACGTCATTTCAAGAGCAAAAAAGAGGGACACTAAGCATTGACATGAAATGCATTTTTGCACATTAACATACGTAAAATGAATATCATAACGTCTCATAGTTGTTGTACAGCATGTATTTTTCTGTTTACTCGTGTACTTTTTTGTAGTTCACTTATCGGTAAGGTTTTCTGTAGAATATTAATATATGCTGCTAAAACAATGAAATACAGTCACTGGACTCAAACTTTTGCCTCCTACTGTATGAACAGGAGTATTTTAGCTAAAACACTCGTAGAACTCATACGCCAGTTCATATGGGGTACGCTGCGCGTATTTTCCGTATCTCACGTCTAGCAGTGACATAACGAGTTTCAAAATTTTTCCTGCAATTTTCTTTGTTGTTGTTGGGAAATACAAATGGTCTTTGGTCTTCCAATTTTTTTGTCGCGAAATCTATCGAGAGAGAATTAGAGCCTACCTCTAAATTGTATTCGCACTGGTCGGGAAAACCTCTATATTGTCGGTGTCCTTTAATCGAATCAGCTGCAAATCAAATGCAACTGGATGTATGGGACATTTTGATAATACATGATAAGAATCTTAATTTCAAGAATTCCAAACTCTAATTGATTGAATTATAGCTACTTTTTAGCCTCATTAATAAAATCAGTAATTGATTTCAAACCAGATTGATCATGTAGAATATGAATATACGAATATGCCCACTCTCCCTTGTTATGCCACTGTAGAAAATTAAAATACGCTAACAATACATTCGCCAAATTGGAGGAGAGCGACACTTGACAGTCGAAGGACAGGGCACTTGATTAAAGCATTGTCATTGTTAAGTAAATGGAGCTTGTTGAGTACGTGGACACGCACGCAATTGTCAATATAATCGTCGGACTTACATTGCATTTAATACATGAACATCAAGAAAATGAGATAACAAAACACTACCTTTTACAATGTACCGCATTTATATATATATATATATATATATATATATATATATATATATATATATAATTATATATATATATATATATATATATATACACATATATATATATACACCCATTTGCAAAAACGTTGGCCGCAGATAGATAGATAGATAGATACTCGAAGTCTAATTAGAATTGCATATGATTACATTTGCATGGGATTTCAATCATATTACACAACATATGCAATTCTAATTAGATTTCGGGTATCTATCTATATATCTATCTGCAGCCAACGTTTTTGCAAACGGGTGTATATATATATATATATATATATATATATATATATATATATATATATATATATATATATACGGGGAGAAAGTTTAGTATTCGTAAGACTTTGACGTGTACCTCTGAGCATGTTATTTACCTAGCTGATTGTGTGGCTTGTAATCTGCAGGGCATTGGTTCTACTATTAATTTCAAGCCCCGTTTAGCTAATTACAAGTCCCACATTAAACATGGTCGTAGAACATGCGGTGTAGTTAACCATTTTATTGATAAGCATGACAATAAGCATTTGAAATTGAAGTTTATGTTGATTGATCAAAACAAAGAGGATTTAAGAAAGTGTGAGAACTTTTGGATAGGAATGTTACTGACTAATTTGGGTGGTTTGAATAGCACTCATGACTTTTCTCAACAATAGGCTATAATTTGTATTATGTATTATGCATGTTCTTCTCCTTATATATTGGACTTATTTGTATTAGTTAGTTAATTTCTGAAGAAGGCTGCGGCATGTGGCCGAAAATTTAAGCTTAGTATATTTTTAATAAAATCTTTTAGTTTTACTTCTGGCCGTGGTAGTTACAATTGTTTCCTATAAATATATATATATATATATATATAATTATATATATATATATATATATATATATATATATATATATACCAGGTGTCCCAGAAAAAAGTACTCCGGTTTGATTAATAATAGCTTCTAAACTAGCTAAGCTATTAAACTCAAATAACTTTCACCAGATAGAGGGAAGACAAACTTAGATTTTGATATATTACATTTGTTTTTTACTTAAAAATTTACGGAGATATCAATGTTTAAATTAAATTGGTAGCATAATTCTGAATGTGTCTAATTATTATGCAAAAAACGCCGTATCAAATATTAATCAAGCTTTTCTCAACTGAAACATGCACTATTAGCAGTAAATAAATGACACTTGACAAATTGTTTATTGTGAAACGAAGTATTATTAGTTACAGAAAACAAGGAAGATTTATTCGTTCGGAATCGCGTGTCCCCCAACACGAATGCACTGCCTAACCCGAGAGACCATTGCGTCGAAGGAGTCATGGATCATTGGTTGTTCTAGATTACGGCGTGCTGTTACGATTGAGTTGCGAAGCTCTTCAAAACTCTGCGGTTGCTGATCGTTTGGTACATTCGAAATTTGCTGCTTAAGGTATCCCCAAAGAAAAAAGTCGCATATTGCATTATTCACTGCTAATAGTGCATGTTTCAGTTGAGAAAAGCTTGATTAATATTCGATACGGCGTTTTTTGCATAATTTAGACACATCCAGAAATATGCTACCAATTTTGAACATTGACATCTCGGTAAATTTTTAAGTAAAATACAACTGGAATATATCAAAATCTAAGTTAGACCTCCCTCTATCTATAGTGAAAGTTATTTCAGTTTAATAGCTGAGCCAGTTTAGGGACTATTATGAATTAAAGAGTATTTTCTTTTGGGACACCTGGTATATATATATATATATATATATATATATATATATATATATATATATATATATATATATATATATATATATATATATATATATATATTTATATAAATATATATATATATATATATATATATATATTTATATAAATATATATATATATATATATGAACTTGGTTTTGGTTAAGATTTCTTCAGACATAGAATTAAAGCACACGAGGTGTATCTCCAAACGTTTCGCCTGTTATGGCTTCTTCAGTGGAATGCTTTACAATGATATTTCCTCCTATTTATATACAACTAATTAAAATGCTAAATTACCAATGTGTATGCAATGTCTATAGTGTTCCATTATTCTATAAAAGCATGCTCATGCATTTAATGTGCCATTATTAGGCAAACTTATTAAAACTCACTAATTTATAAAAGTCTATATAGTCCCGTAGTTTAAAATTCTATACAATGTTAATAGATTAGAAATAATTCAAACACTGATTGTTCTGCCAATACAGCCGTTCATCAAGTCTCCAGAATGTTTTTGTATTTCAAATGCTTCAATGTATTTCCTCTCCACGTTATTCGCGATATTAGCATGTAAAATCATCCATCTTATTACAGGTAGCCTGGATTTCTTGTGGGATTCCAAATGTTTATAAACCGTCTGCTTTTCCATTTTCAAGTGTTCTTTAATCCTTGATCCGATTGTTCGCCCCGTTTCCCCAATGTATACGATATCACATGCTGAACATTCGATTTTGTAAACAACATTCTTCTTTAGACACAAGTTCGATTTTGAAGATAATTTGCACGTTTCACATTCGCTCGGACAGTTCTGTTGCGTCTTTGGTAGCGCAAAAACTTTGGACAGGGGTTGACCATTGATGAAATGTATTCTTACATTCGGTATTCGTGATCGCTTTACTACCCTAATAGCCTGCCTCTTAAACTCTTCGTTGATAAATGGTAGCTTTATATAGATAGATCGTTGTTGTTCTAATTCCTCCGGTTCATTATGTTGCTGGATATGTCGGTGTTTATTTTTATAAATCGTCTTCCTAATTATAGATTTAATGAATGTTTTAGGATAGCCATTGGAAGTAAATAATTCCGTGATTAGATTGAGTGATTTCTTTCGTGTTGTAGAATCAGTTGAACATTTGATAGCCCTATTTACTTCCCCAATCACTATGGTTTGTTTGGAGAATATTGACCCGTGACTGTCCCAGGGTGTGATGCATCGGCTGTGAATTGGTTTTATATAAAGGGTTGTACTAAATGTTTGAGTGCCCATGTTCCAGGTGACAAGGGTATCCAAAAAGGGTAGTTGATTGTTGTTTGGCAATTCAAGTGTGAATTTGATTGCGTTATTAAGGTCATTTGCTAATGTTAAAAGCTTTTCTCCTGAGAATTCTTTACTTAACAGGAAGGCAAAATAGTCATCAATAAATCGCTTGAGAGTGACATATCCATTGGACTTAATTAGGATTTGGTTATCGAGTTCGTTCATGTAAATAATCGCCAAAACGGGGGCTAGGTTGTTTCCCATAGCCAAACCTGATTGTTGTTTGTAGCCTTTGCCGTCAATCAAGACCTTGTCGCTAATCAAGCAGAGACGAACCAGTTCTTCGAAGTCTTGGTCGCAAAGGGCATGTAATTGACAATCAGCTTTGTGTTGATGGAAGAAACGCCGAGTGACTGTGAAAATACTTGGAGTATGGTCATCTATATCAACCATTGGTATAGACCCATATAAGTTACATACGTCCAAGCTGCAGAAACCATGTACTAAGTTACCATCTGTATTCGAGATAAAACTGATAAACTCGTCAGTGTTTTTTTAAATGTGCTGGAACGTGTTTTAAAAGCGCTTGTAATGATTTGGCCAAATACTTGGACAAACATGTTGCGGGGGTGTCTGTAGCTGCGTGTATAGGTCTGCCTTTAAGTTCGGGTCCCTCTTTATGGTCTTTGGGTAGACAATAAGCAGAACAGGGCAGTGGTTCACTACAGATGGTAGATCTAAGGTCATTATATAACTTGGGGTTCTTGTATCGATATTTATTGGCAACTTTGTTCAGGGCAGTGGTTCACTACAGATGGTAGATCTAAGGTCATTATATAACTTGGGGTTCTTGTATCGATATTTATTGGCAACTTTGTTCAACCGATTATTGAAGTTTATTTGTTCCGTCCTCGGTAGATTTAATTTCTTTAATTCTTTATAATTACCTGTCTCTGTTGTTGATCTATGTAGCATATCCTCATACGATGTTGTATCTAGAGCTAGTAATCGTTTAGTCTTATCCGTTGGGGTAATAACCATGTTTTTTGGTGGTAAATCATAGGTTTGGGTTAAGCCCATAGGTTGGGTTAAGGTGGTAAATCATAGGTTTGGGTTAACGCTTTGGGTTAAGCGTTTACGAAGGAGGGGCCCTTTTCCAAAATATTTTTGAGCTCATCATCCAACTCTTGAGACGATATGTTTTTGAATCCTTGTGGTTTGCTAGAAGCTGTTGGCGTAGTGCGGCCGCGTTCTCGATTTCGTAGTTGCTGGAGTTTACGTTGTTTCATATCGTTTAGGGAATTTTGGAATCTTACAATTTCTCGGTCTTCAAGTTCAATCAGTGGAAATACATACTGTCGAATCGTATGTAGCCGGTGATATTGAGTGTTGATTGCCAGTTGTAACCATTGTCTGCTATGTTTTTGTGCTAGTTTCTTGGCAGCTAGACAGTTCGTAGTGTTTACAAATTTGTTGTTAGCTCGCAGTCCATTGGGTATAACATTTAACGACTTGCACGTACGTAAGAAGGAAATATTACTGAGATGGCGAATAATTTTCTTCGCGATACGATAATGTGAATAGTTATGAGGTAACATGTCTGGATATTATATGAACTTGGTTTTGGTTAAGATTTCTTCAGACATAGAATTAAAGCACACGAGGTGTATCTCCAAACGTTTCGCCTGTTATGGCTTCTTCAGTGGAATGCTTTACATATATATATATATATATATATATATATATATATAAACTATCGTGATGACAGAAACTAACGCATACAAAATTGTTCGTATATATTGATATATTATGCATACTTTCCCTAGTGAAATCTACAGGAAAAGTGGGGCAACCTCGCACCCAAGGTTTTTGATCGATGATTTTGGATCAAACAAGCTGCAATTATATTCATAACCTCATGTTATATAATAGAAAAGTCTGCGAAAATTGGTAGACTCAAACGGCAAGCAATTTATTAAAATTTATTTGGAAGCTTAAATTTCAGGAACATTTACATTCAGTTACACTTTTTACATAAATACCTGTGTAGCAATCTTGAAAATAAACTTTCGAAGCTTTAGATCAATTCAACAAATGAATTAAGTTCCTGAGTTAAACGAAGAAATAGTGCTTTTAAAGAATTGAGAGCGAGCTTCCCAGCTGTTCTGTCGTCTCGTTCCCTTAGTTTGATCTGTTAAATGAGGCTATGGCGTTGTGATATTGGTAAGGCGGGGCTAGGTGGGGCGACACGAGTGACTGCTATACGCTTTTCAAGTAGTGCTGTTCTAGGAAATGTTCAGTGACGATCTTCCTGCGTGTGTATTATAAAAATTCATAACTCAGAAAGTCTCACTGACAAATATTACAAGTCTACAGAAACAATAAACACCATCCAAATTTATACTTGGACCTAACTGCCATCTCACATCGACCGCTTTGTTTTCACATTTTCAAACGAGACAAAATTGACAGAAAACTAATTAAACCATTTCAATGAGATTTTCTTAAACGCATTAAACAAACACGTCCTAATGAGACCGCAAAGTACGCGAAGAATCTATATTGCATCGCCATATCTCTTAAAATATATACTTTCCTGTCAAAGTATTTATTACTATTTTCGTTTACTATATTTCCAAATGAGTAAGAGATAGTTTATGCCCAAAGAAATGCAAAACATACGAAATTTGGGAAATTTCTAAAGCATGGAGCCCCGCAATGCAGAGACGCAAAAGCGGCGTAAACTGTCGTTAGAGTCCTTCGAGGCTAAAATTTATATATATGCATGGCTTTTGACATAATGTTGGTTCTCCCCTCGCTAAAAATTCCCGCATTCTGATATTTTTTGTATTGTATTGTGTGTATATGTTTAATCTTTTTTTCACGATTTAAAAGCGATGAAGACGAAAGAAGAATTTACAAAAAACACTTTTTCAGTTAGCGTACGAATATACGAATATGCCCACTCTCCCAATTGTCGCGCTTGTTATGCCACTGTAGAAAATTAAAAAACGCGAACAATACATTCAAGTTGGAGGAGAGCGAGACTAAAGGACAGGGCACTTGATTAAGGCATTGTCATTGTTAGGTAAATGGAGCTTGTTGAGTACGTAGACACGCACGCAATTGTCAATATAATTCTCGGACTTATACTAAAACATGAACATCAAGATAATGAGATAACATAAACACTAAATGTATGCCGCTTTTATATATATATATATATATATATATATATATATATATATATATATATATATATATAATATATTATATATATATATATATATATATATATATATATATATATATATATATATATATATATATATACATAAATGTGATAAATGTAGGAATGTAGTGATAGAAACTATCGTGATGACAGAGACTAACGCATACAAAATTGTTCGTATATATAGATATATTATGCATACTTTCCCTAACGAAATCTACATCAGGAAGAATTAGGGCAACCTCGCACCCAAGGTTTTCGATCGATAATTTTGGATCAAACAAGCTGCAATTATATTCAACTGGATGTGTGTGAACGTTTAACGATAAACTTTTTGAAATCCTAATTTTCATTCTCTAAACGAAACATGTAGACACGTTTGGGGGTAGGGTTAATTGCTACAGCAATTTATACTTGCATATCAACTTATCATCAGGATGACCCATTGGACTTGTTTTGCGTGGGCGCATAACCTTATGTTATATAATAGAAAAGTCTGCGAAAATTGGTAGACTCAGACGGCAAGCAATTTATTAAAATTTAATTTGGAAGCTCAAATTTGATGAACATTTACATTCAGTTTACATAAATACCTGTGTAGCAATCTCGAAGCTTTAGATTTCAGCAAATGAATGAAGTTTCTGAGTTAAACGAAGAAATACAGCTTTTAAAGAATTGAGACCAAGCTTCCCAGCTGTTCTGTCCTGTCGTTCCCTTAGTTTGATGTGTTAAATGAGGGTATGGCGTTGTGATATTGGTAAGGCGACACGAGTGACTGCTCCGCTTTTCATTTCTAGGCGTGTACAATGGGGGGGGAGGAGATGGCCTTTCACATAAAACAATTAATATCAGCTGTAAGTTCATAAGCTTTAGGTTTCGGCAAATGACAATTAATATGCTAAGGTCTTCCAGAGTTAAGCGAAGAAATACTGCTTTGACAGAATTGAGACCAAGCTTCCCAGCTGTTCTCTCGTGTCGTCTCTTTAGTTTGATGTGTTAAATGAGAGTATGACGTTGTGATATTGGTAAGGCGGGGCTAGGTGGGGCCACACGGGTGACTGCTCCACTTTTCATTTCCGGGCGTGTACAATGGGGGGGAGGGAGGTGGTCTTTCACATAAAACAATCAAAATCGGCTGTAAATTCATAAGCTTTAGACAAAGGCATAAGTGCGGTGAACAATGTCGTCGTTAATATTTTGACCACTCTGATGGCGGTCACGAATATTGTGAGCTCCGTATTTTTACTTTGTTTTTCGGTCTATTTAATTTATGACCGAACACAAATTAACGAAATTTGTGACTTTACATACACAAGATTCAAATGTAATAAATGGCAGAATTGTTCGTCAGGGAATCAGGGCAAACTGGCCGAACATGTGAGGTTGTGTTTGGCTTTGAACGTCAGTGAATATAGATACGAAAGCCGACTTTGGCGCTTGACTATGGATCGCAGCGAGCTTCAGTACGCTAGATTGGCGACAGGCGAACGGTTAGTTTGGCTTAATGTTAAACTGAGCGACAATAATGTTTGTGTTGCTTCAAGATTTTTCTTTAAAAGCAAGAATTTTGTTTGTCGTTTGTGGTCGGTAAACAGTATTGAAATTTGCATAAAGCATGTGTTCTTTATTCAACCGCGACGACGTCGAGCGTGTTGTGTTCAAACTGTATTTTATAAAAGGAGATCTCACAATAAGTTCTCCTACTATCCTAACGCAAACGCTACGTTCAACATTCTTCTTACCAGTGGAGATATAGAACTTAATCCTGGTCCAACCACCCAAGAGTGTAATAATAATAACTCACAAAGATATACAATTCCTGTGATTTCTGGAACTCGGCAATCGGGGCCTCGCTTGAATCGTCCTCTTGCAGACTTGAGAACACATAGGCAATTGGTAAATATTCCAATTAATTATCAATTTTCCAACCAGCAACAACACACTGATTCAAGCCAAACTAGCCTATGTTCGAAGGTAAAGAAACATCTGAATATTGCCCATCTCAATATCCAGTCTCTCAATAGACAACATCATGCAGAACTTAGGCACTTGGTCTATTCACAAGACTTTGACATTCTATCCCTTTCAGAGACGTGGTTGAATTCCTCTAACTCTAATGCTAGTATTCGCATCCCAGGTTACAACCTCCATAGACTTGATCGCCTTACAAAAAGGGGGTGGAGTTTGTGTATATGCTAGGCATGGACTTAAAGTTACACTGCGTAAAGACCTAAGCAGTATTTCATCAGACAACTTTCACCAATTGTGGATTCAGTGTCAACAACGCAAACTACGATCATTAATCATTGGAGTGGTATATAGACCACCAGATTGCCCCATATCCTGTTTAAGTAATCATCTATCGCCGATTATGAACTATGTTTTAACACTAAATAAGGACGTAGTACTCCTTGGAGATCTCAACTGTGACATGCTAAAAAATGATCGTCATTCTACAGCTTTGGACGAATTTTGTGCTAATTATAACTTAAAGCAAATCATAGACAAACCGACGCGTGTAACTGAGAATAGCAAAACGTTAATTGATGTCATCATCCTGTCAAATCCTAGTATAGTTAAAGAAAGTGGTATACTTGATTTAACTATAAGTGATCATTACCTTATACAGGTGAACCTTAATTTGAGAAAGCCTAAACAAAGGAAATCATACATCCAAGTGCGTAGCTATAAAAACTATAATAGCTCACGATTTGCGGAAGATATCGGTAAAGTACCCTGGCATATTTTGGATGTATTTGATAATACTGAAGAGAAAGTAGAAACCTTCAACAACCTACAACCGAATCATTGGGCCTTGCAGTAACTGATTACATCTTGGACGCCATGGACAAAAAACAAATAACTGCAATGGTCCTTCTTGATTTTACTAAAGTATTCGACAGTATAAGCCATTCGTTATTGTTGAAGAAATTGCAAAACTTTGGTGTTTCACCGAATGTCTTACGTTGGTTTGCAAGTTATCTTTTTCAACGTAAGCAACAAGTCCGAATCGGCAAAACCCTCTCATCTTCCAGGACCGTGACTCATGGTGTGCCGCAGGGCTCCATTCTGGGACCATTACTGTTTAATTTATATATCTATGACCTTCCCAATGCCTGCACTGGATCTGAGATTGACTCCTTTGTTGATGATACGAAACTCTATGCAGCACTTAAAGTTGCTGATCTCGCGGATGGCTTGAACCTCCTTACAAACGATCTTAATAGGGTGGCAGGCTGGTGTTGCTCTAACCAGCTGCTCATTAATCCGGAAAAAACTCAGTTCATATTGTTTGGCACTCGTCAACTACTGCAACAAAGGCCAGTCGACCTTCAACTGTCGTTCCTCGGAAAGACCCTACGTCCAACAAAATGTGTTAAAGATTTGGGAATCAAGCTCGACGAAAATCTTTCCTATGATGAGCATACTAACAAAGTTGTATCGTCATGTAACTTGGCATTAAAACAGATAAGTAGAGTAAAGCATCTTTTCGACCAAAAAACGTTGGTTCATATAATTCAATCACTGGTTTTCAGTAAACTTTTTTACTGTTCCACAATGTGGTCGAACACGTCCAACAAGAATGTATCAAAACTCCAGCATGTTCAAAACTATGCAGCGCGAATTATTACCAAAACTAGAAAGTTTGAACATGTAACACCTGCTTTAAAACTTTTAAAATGGATTCCGGTGAAAGATATGTTGTATTTCCGTGAAGCTGTGATGACATACAAATGTATTAATAATATGACTTCAACTTACTTATGTTCAAAAGTAATGTCCTGTCAACAGAGAAAGCGTCATTACAACTTACGTAACGATGGCGATTTACGCCCGCCAAAGTTTAGGACAACCTCTGGACAACGCACATTTATATATCGTGCATGTAAGATATGGAACACTATCGACGAATCTGTAAAACTTTGCGAAAACATTTCAACTTTTAAAAATAAACTTAAGAACGTGTTAGTTCAAAAATTCATTTTAGCTTAGTTATGTCGTTTTATCACGCTAATTTTATAGATTTATATAGAGACGTATTTTATTAGTATCTCACTTGTATTAGACATCTTAGTACTTGTACTTGTAAATTATCACTGAAAAGCCCTTTTGGGATGTGTTAATAATAAATCACTATCACTATCAACAATAGAACTAAGTTCGACAGTCAATCGATCGATTCTTTCCAAATTTTCTTAGTATATAATAGCGACAAAACGGAATAAACATTTCTGTTGAGCGATGAAACATGAAGTTATCCTATCTTTTGACCAATCAAGTTTGACTTTGTAATTTGAGCAATTTTGGTTGATCAATTAAACAGGAATTCACGTGTTTGGGATCAGGATAACATTTCACGAACTCAGCGTGCACGTAAAACAGAACGCAATAGATACATGCAAAGCCAACGCAAGGCCAAGGCTCCAATTTTAATAAGCCCAATTCAAATAAAGAAGTTAAAAAACTATCATTCCTCAATTGCCTTAACTAATTGCATTAATGAGATACCTAAATTAATATCGCTTCTGTTTGTTTACGCACCAATGGGTTGTACGCGTCCGAACCTCCTGCAGGCCCATGGCATGTGACCATAACTATCATGGAAAACCTAGTGCAAACCTACTTAGACTTAGTGATATATAGCTAGGCCTGTATAGTTAAATAAATCCGGTCGCGAGCGATTTCAAACAGATTGTTTCTTGCACAATGCAGCAAATAATTTAATTATCGTAATATAGCAGTTACTGCAGATTTGCATTTAAGTTTACTGTGCATAGCTATGGAACTTATTTATATTCCTGGGATTTGAATATACGTTTTAATTGGCATGTTATGGAAATTATTAGAATAATATCACAAAGTCGAGTTAAACTTAACGCTAAATAATTTCTATTACATGAAATTCCTTTCTGTTATGATTGATCACCTATTAGGCTGAAATAAAAAATGTGATGAAATTACAATTCTTTAGGCGTTTTCAATTACAAGATGTGAGATTTTTACGTGCGCATGCTTGTGTATTGTATATCCCCAAATATATAATCAAATAGTAATACATGCATGTCTGTGCCTATCTTCTTTACGGCCTTAAGTTAAGACTATCTTCCATCATCCCTGATTGAATGAAAAGGGACAAGAAAAGCAATATACGACCAGAATACAACCAGGATTTATGGCTAAATTGTCACAATCTTGGGAGTCGAACCCAAGCCCCCAGTGGGGCAGCCGTGAATGTGTGGACGCATTCGAATGTTACAGGACAACACAAGACAACACAACAAAAAACACAACGAACCTTTTATCTGAAACGAGAGCTTAGAAAAATAGTATTTACAATTAGCATGGCAGAAAAATATAGGCATAGGGGTCTAAGGAAGGGGTTGGGCTCAGTGCAGGGCAGGGGCTGGGCCTAGTAATTACACTAAAATCGATCATCTTTGTTCTGAAAGAGAAAGAATAAGTTTAGTAGCCCTAGAGAAAAAATTTACACAATTAGTACATGCTGAACAGAGACGGGGTAGAGTGCATTCCTATTCAGAGGGGAATATATAAACAAATAAATACACCTACCTTCCTCCAGCCAGATGGCACTTACCTAGAGAATGGCAGAATGCATGTGGCCTGATGAATGCAACACTTCTTCGCCTGAAGGCGGCAGGAAAGCTAAGCATACGATTGGACGCAGCTGACTTCCCAACCACAAAACAAGCAACGTTCGTTTCGCACTTGTACTAATTCACGGAGTACATGCCCCTCATTTATAGCCCAACCTCGAACACAAACTTCGATAAAAACAACGCTTTTTCACCCGAAAGTGGAAAGAAATACAGCATACGATCGGACGCAACCGACTTCCCCACCACGACGAGCGATGTTCGTTTCGCACTTGTACTAATTCACGGAGTAACATGCCTCATTTATAGCCCAACCTCAAACGACAAAACTTCGATAAAAACAACGCTTTTTCAACCCGAAGGTGGAAAGAAGCCAGCCATACGATTGGACGCAGTTGACTTCCCCACCACGACGAGCGATGTTCGTTTCGCCCTCGTACTAATTCACGGAGCACATATACTCCTCTTATATAGCCAACTTTGAAGCAAAACTTCGATTAACGCAATGCCTTTTTACCCGAAGGTGGAAAGAAAGCCAGCTTTACGATTGGACGCAGTTGACTTCCCCACCACGACGAGCGATGTTGATTTCGCACTCGCACTCATTCACGGAGCACATGCCCCTCATATATAGTAAAAACATTAACCGGAGATCCGTTCGCCGCAACATCCTCCCTGAAGATCGATGTTGACAATGTTTCACAAACCGCATTCCATCTCCCCAAACATCCTCCTTGGTCATGACCCATGCAAGCTAACTTCGGCGACATCGCCATTTCGCTAGAATCGACCACAGTGAAATCGCAACCTTTTTTCGAACATGTTCGAGAAACCTCGACTTTTTCCCTTCTTGGTCGGGGTCGAAATCGCTACTTACCCGAACACGTTAGAGAAGATCTCGAGTTGTTCCCCTCTTCTGCCGTTCATGTTCGAGAGACTACGACTTGTTGGCCTCTTCTGCCAAACATGTTCGATCGACCTCGAGTTGTTGGCCTTTTCTGCGGACATGTTCAAGAGACCAGGACTTGTTCTGCTTTTAGTTCGACTTCGCCGAGGATGTTCGAATTTTGGAAAAAAAAAACAAATCGCAGAAAAAGGGTTTAATCTCAGCAGATCATAGCAACAAGGCTACTCTCTACTGCCTACGTTACCCTGTTCTTTATTTAAGTCGTCTGCAAATGATTTAGCTCTGGAAAATTTAGATTTTGATCGTTGTAGTGCTTCGGAGCATGGTCCGCTCCCGTGGGCACGTTGTGACGCAAGAGGCACGAAAGATCGCGTCTCTATTCGTGTTCGCTTTAGTCGTCCAGAGAAAAGGAATCGTTGCGTTCTAGCATGCACGAATTCTGATTTAGAGATGTTCAATCATAATCCAACAGATAATAGCTTCACACCATTGTCTTTTCAGGTAAATGCATGAAAATCTCATGTCAATATCAACTAACACATTTCGTAGGATCTGATGAGTATCGACTTGGGCACCTTATAACTCAGCGTTCAGTTCATCCCGCAACGCGAGTTCTGCATACCAAAAATGGCCTACTAAGAGAGCTCGCATTCGAGCGTCCGCCTTCAATCGAGCAAGTGGAACTTCTTACCAGTTTAAAGTTTGAGAATACGTTAAGGTCAATTTCGAGCCTAAGACCTCTAATCATTCGCTTTACCTGATAAAACTGCATATATGAACTCCAGAGCTATCCTGAGGGAAAAACTTCGGAGGGAACCAGCTACTAGATGGTTCGATGAAGCAAAACATCGATTAACGCAACACCTTTTCACCCGAAGGCGGAAAGAAATGCAGCATACGATCGGACGCAACCGACTTCCCCACCACGACGAGCGATGTTCGTTTCGCACTTGTACTAATTCACGGAGTACATGCCCATCATTTATAGCCCAACCTCGAACACAAACTTCGATAAAAACAACGCTTTTTCACCCGAAAGTGGAAAGAAATGCAGCATACGATCGGACGCAACCGACTTCCCCACCACGACGAGCGATGTTCGTTTCGCACTTGTACTAATTCACGGAGTACATGCCCATCATTTATAGCCCAACCTCGAACACAAACTTCGATAAAAACAACGTTTTTTCACCCGAAGGTGGAAAGAAAGCCAGCCATACGATTGGACGCAGTTGACTTCCCCACCACGACGAGCGATGTTCGTTTCGCCCTCGTACTAATTCACGGAGCACTATACTCCTCTTATATAGCCAACTTTGAAGCAAAACCTCGATTAACGCAATGCCTTTTTACCCGAAGGTGGAAAGAAAGCCTGCTTTACGATTGGACGCAGTTGACTTCCCCACCACGACGAGCGATGTTGATTTCGCACTCGCACTCATTCACGGAGCACATGCCCCTCATATATAGTAAAAATATTAACCGGAGATCCGTTCGCCGCAACATCCTCCTTGAAGATTGATGTTGACAATGTTTCAAAAACCGCATTCCATCTCCCCAAACATCCTCCTTGGTCATGACCCGTGCAAGCTAACTTCGGCGACATCGCTATTTCGCTAGAATCGACCACAGTGAAATCGCAACCTTTTTTCGAACATGTTCGAAAGACCTCGACTTTTTCCCTTCTTGGTCGGGGTCGAAATCGCTACTTACCCGAACACGTTAGAGAAGATCTCGAGTTGTTCCCCTCTTCTGCCGTTCATGTTCGAGAGACTACGACTTGTTGGCCTCTTCTGCCGAACATGTTCGATCGACCTCGAGTTGTTGGCCTCTTCTGCGGACATGTTCAAGAGACCAGGACTTGTTCTGCTCTTAGTTCGACTTCGCCGAGGATGTTCGAATTTTGGAAAAAAAACAAATCGCAGAAAAAGGGTTTAATCTCAGCAGATCATAGCAACAAGGCTACTCTTTCTACTGCTTACAATACCATGTTCTTTATTTAAATCGTCTGCAAATGATTTATCTCTGGAAAATTTTGATTTTGATCGTTGTAGTGCTTGGGAGCATGGTCCGCTCCGTGGGCACGTTGTGACGCAGGAGGCGCGAAAGATCGCGTCTCTATTCGTGTTCGCTTAAGTCGTCAAGAGAAAAAGAATCGTTGCGTTCTAGCACGAATTCTGATTTAGAGGCGTTCAATCATAATCCAAAAGATGGTAGCTTCGCACCATTGTCTTTTCAGGCAAATGCATGAAAATCTCATTGTCAATATCAACTAACACATTTCGTAGGATCTGATGAGTATCGACTTGGGCACCTTAACTCGGCGTTCAGTTCATCCTGCAAGGCCAGTTCTGCATACCAAAAATGGCCCACTAAGAGCTCGCATTCGAGCGTCCGCCTTCAATCGAGCAAGTGGGACTTCTTACCAGTTTTAAGTTTGATCATGAGAATAGGTTAAGGTCATTTTGGAGCCTAAGATCTCTAATCATTCGCTTTACCTGATAAAACTGCAAGTATGAACTCCAGAGCTATCCTGAGGGAAAAACTTCGGAGGGAACCAGCTATTAGATGGTTCGATGAAGCAAAACATCGATTAACCCAACGCCTTTTCACCGGAAGGCGGAAAGAAAGGTGGCATACGATCGGACGCAGCTGACTTCCCCACCACGACAAGGCGACCTTCGTTTCGCTAACGTACTAATTCACGGAGCAAAGGCCTCTCATAATTTATAGGAAACTTCGAAGCAAAACATCGATTAACGCAACGCCTTTTCTCTCGAAGGCGGTAAGAAAGCCAGCATACGATCGGACTCAGCCGACTTCCCCCTAACGATTGGCGTTGTTCGTTTCGCACACGCACTCATTCACGGAACACATGCCCCTCATTCATATATAACCAACGTCGAAGCAAAACTTCGATGAACGCAACTCTTCCTCGCAAAAAAGGGGCAGGAAAAGCAATATACGACCAGCATAAAAACCAAGAGTTAGGGCTAAATTGTCACATTCTTGGGAGTCGAACCCAAGCCCCAGTGGGGCAGCCGTGAATGTGTGGACGCATTCGAATGTTACAGGACAACACAAGACAACACAACAAAAAACACAACGAACCTTTTATCTGAAACGAGAGCTTAGAAAAATAGTATTTAAAATTAGCATGGCAGAAAAATATAGGCATAGGGGTCTAAGGAAGGGGTTGGGCTCAGTGCAGGGCAGGGGCTGGGCCTAGTAATTACACTAAAATCGATCATCTTTGTTCTGAAAGAGAAAGAATAAGTTTAGTAGCCCTAGAGAAAAAATTTACACAATTAGTACATGCTGACCAGAGACGGGGTAGAGTGCATTCCTATTCAGAGGGGAATATATAAACAAATAAATACACCTACCTTCCTCCAGCCAGATGGCACTTACCTGGAGAATGGCAGAATGTGGCCTGATGAATGCAACACTTCTTCGCCTGAAGGCGGCAGGAAAGCTAAGCATACAATTGGACGCAGCTGACTTCCCAACCACAAAACAAGCAACGTTCGTTTCGCACTTGTACTAATTCACGGAGTACATGCCCCTCATTTATAGCCCAACCTCAAACACAAACTTCGATAAAAACAACGCTTTTTCACCCGAAGGTGGAAAGAAAGCAAGCCATACGATTGGACGCAGTTGACTTCCCCACCACGACGAGCGATGTTCGTTTCGCACTTGTACTAATTCACGGAGCACTATACTCCTCTTATATAGCCAACTTTGAAGCAAAACTTCGATTAACGCAATGCCTTTTTACCCGAAGGTGGAAAGAAAGCCAGCTATACGATTGGACGCAGTTGACTTCCCCACCACGACGAGCGATGTTGATTTCGCACTCGCACTCATTCACGGAGCACATGCCCCTCATATATAGTAAAAATATTAACCGGAGATCCGTTCGCCGCAACATCCTCCTTGAAGATCGATGTTGACAATGTTTCACAAACCGCATTCCATCTCCCCAAACATCCTCCTTGGTCATGACCCGTGCAAGCTAACTTCGGCGACATCGCCATTTCGCTAGAATCGACCACAGTGAAATCGCAACCTTTTTTCGAACATGTTCGAGAAACCTCGACTTTTTCCCTTCTTGGTCGGGGTCGAAATCGCTACTTACCCGAACACGTTAGAGAAGATCTCGAGTTGTTCCCCTCTTCTGCCGTTCATGTTCGAGAGACTACGACTTGTTGGCCTCTTCTGCCAAACATGTTCGATCGACCTCGAGTTGTTGGCCTTTTCTGCGGACATGTTCAAGAGACCAGGACTTGTTCTGCTCTTAGCGGACATGTTCAAGAGACCAGGACTTGTTCTGCTCTTTTTGCGCATATTGATGAATTTCGAATATTTATGAAAGAATCTGATATTGATGTTATCTCAATTAACGAAACAAAGCTTGATTCTTTAATTGGAGATAACGAAGTCCATATACCCGGCTATGAAATAGTAAGGAAAGATAGGAGAACAAATGGGAGACATGGGGGTGGTGTTTGTTTCTATGTAAGATGCAACCTTAATTACAAAATTTGCGATGATTTAAGCTCTGACGATTTAGAATATTTAACAGTTGAAATAACTAAGCCTCGGTCTAAATCTCTTTTAATTAGCACTTGGTATCGACCTCCAGATCTGCCAACGTATTACTTTGATTATTTTGAGAAAATAATACAGAAGGTAGATTTGACGAATCATGACTACTTTCTATTAGGTGACATAAATGTGGACCTTATGCCGGGAGCAACATCAGCCAATGCTAATAAATTAAATGATATATTTGAAATTTTTGGCCTCACACAACTAATTAAAGAACCCACTAGAACTACACCATATTCCTCAACGCTAATTGATCTTTGCGTTACAAATGCCCCAACAAAGATCATAAATTCAGGTATAATTGATCTTTCCATAAGTGATCATGTTTTAGTTTATATGACACATAAGGTTCATTATAAGAAAGCGGAAGCGCGATTAGTTGAAATAAGGAGTATGAAAAATTTTCATAGAGGAAACTTTATAGGAGATTTAAAACAACAGCAATGGTTAGAATTAAATTTGTGCAATGAACCTAATGAAATGTGGGTAAGATGGAAAGGGATGTTACTTAATTGCATTGATAAACATGCTCCACACAGATTAAAAAGAATTGGGAAAAAGAAATCCCCTTGGATAACTAATCAATTAAAACAAAAAATGCGCCAGAGAGATTTTTTGAAAAAGAAAGCAAAAATGACTGGAGACACATTGATCTGGCAACAATATAAATCATTAAGGAACTCTACGAATAATGAAATTAAAAAAGTGAAAAGTCAATATTTTACTGATAACCTTGAGACCAACCAGAACAATCCAAAGTCAACTTGGAAACTTATTAATGAATTAAGCTCTCGTAATAATTCTAGTCATAAGACCATATCTAATATTACAATTGGCGAAGAAACAATAAATGCGCCTAAGGACATAGCCGAAATGTTTAATTCTCACTTTGCAAAAGTAGGTGAGAATTTAGCATCTGATATACCACCATCTGCTGTGGAACCGGAGGTTTATATTGAGCCAACTGAAACCACATTTTCATTGACACCTCCCACAATAAATACAGTTTGTAGTAAATTAAGAACGATTAACGAAAAGAAAGCATCAGGTCTGGATAAAATACCCTGCAAACTTTTAAAACTTGCAGCTGAAATCGTTGCCCCATCATTAACTCTAATATTTGATAAGATTATAACTACTGGCATATTCCCAACGGAATGGAAGTTAGCAAGAGTTACGCCGATTTTTAAGAAAGGTAGAAAAGATGATATGGACAACTATCGACCAATATCCGTAATTTCATGTGTTGCTAAGATTTTTGAAAAACTGATTTTTGATCAGCTATATGAGTATTTAAATGCTAATAATTTGATATCCAAAATTCAATCCGGTTTTCGATCGTTGCACAGTACATTAACTGCCTTATTAGAAGCAACGGACAAATGGTCAATCAACATAGATAATGGCTTACTCAATGGAGTGGTCTTTATCGACCTCAAAAAAGCATTTGATACCATTGATCACACCATTCTCTTACGGAAGCTAAGAATATATGGTGTTGACCAAAGCGGCATCAAACTCTTTGAATCATATCTAAACAACCGAGGCCAAAGATGTTGCGTAAATGGTGAATTATCTGAGGCTGTTAAAATAAGTTGTGGTGTGCCTCAAGGTAGCAACTTGGGGCCACTATTGTTTTTAATTTACATTAACGATTTGCCTAATTGTCTGGAAAGAGCCTCTCCGAGAATGTTTGCTGATGATACTAATATAAGTATTGCGGCAAAATCTGTAACAGAGCTTGAATCAATAATTAACTCTGAATTGAAAAATCTTAATCAATGGCTCATAGCTAACAAACTGAGTCTAAATGTCGCTAAAACGGAATTTATGATAATTGGATCTCGTCAACGGTTAATGATACACAATAATGAACAAATAAAAATTGAAATTCACGGGAAGATAATCAAGAGAGTTAAAGATACGAAATCATTAGGATTACAAATTGATGAGCACCTAGTATGGGCGCGACACGTTGAAGGCATTTCCAAAAAGGTTGCGTCGGCAATTGGTGCTCTTAAAAGGATACGCCAGTTCATAGATACAAGCACTGCCCTCAAAATTTACGGAGCTTTGATTCAACCGTATTTTGATTATTGTAGCTCAGTTTGGGATGGTTTAAATATCACGTTAAATGATAAATTGCAAAAACTGCAAAATAGAGCAGCGAGGGTAATTACCAAATCTGGATACGATGCAAGTTCCAGCGACCTTTTCACTAAACTAGGTTGGGACAATCTTTCGACACGCCGGAAAAAACACAAGGCTGTAATAATGTTCAAAATTCTTAACGATTTAACACCAAATTATCTCCGTAATTTATTTGAATTCCACAGCACAGGATACAATTTGAGAAACTCTGAAAATGCTTTATTTGTACCAAAACCGCGAACAAATTATGCTAAACGAAGTTTTAGTTATAGTGGCGCGGTGTTGTGGAATGAGTTACCTCAAAATGTACGAGCATTATGCTCTCTTAACCAATTTAAAAGGGAGATTGACAACATTTTTTCCCTATAAAACAGACTCTCGCACGGCAATCTTGTATATCAGTTTATATATCTGTATTTTAAATTGTATTGTATTGTGTTGTATTTAGTAATTTTGTCCCTAAATATCTAATGAATGTATATAATTATAGCCCACTTTTTATACTGTAGATTTTACCGTGCTTAAATAAAGTTTTGATTGATTGATTGATTGATTGATCTTAGTTCGACTTCGCCGAGGATGTTCGAATTTTGGAAAAAAAAAACAAATCGCAGAAAAAGGGTTTAATCTCAGCAGATCATAGCAACAAGGCTACTCTCTACTGCCTACGTTTCCTTGTTCTTTATTTAAGTCGTCTGCAAATGATTTAGCTCTGGAAAATTTAGATTTTGATCGTTGTAGTGCTTCGGAGCATGGTCCGCTCCCGTGGGCACGTTGTGACGCAAGAGGCACGAAAGATCGCGTCTCTATTCGTGTTCGCTTTAGTCGTCCAGAGAAAAGGAATCGTTGCGTTCTAGCATGCACGAATTCTGATTTAGAGATGTTCAATCATAATCCAACAGATAATAGCTTCACACCATTGTCTTTTCAGGCAAATGCATGAAAATCTCATGTCAATATCAACTAACACATTTCGTAGGATCTGATGAGTATCGACTTGGGCACCTTATAACTCAGCGTTCAGTTCATCCCGCAACGCCAGTTCTGCATACCAAAAATGGCCTACTAAGAGAGCTTGCATTCGAGCGTCCGCCTTCAATCGAGCAAGTGGAACTTCTTACCAGTTTAAAGTTTGAGAATAGGTTAAGGTCAATTTCGTGCCTAAGACCTCTAAACATTCGCTTTACCTGATAAAACTGCATATATGAACTCCAGAGCTATCCTGAGGGAAAAACTTCGGAGGGAACCAGCTACTAGATGGTTCGATGAAGCAAAACATCGATTAACGCAACGCCTTTTCACCCGAAGGTGGAAAGAAATGCAGCATACGATCGGACGCAACCGACTTCCCCACCACGACGAGCGATGTTCGTTTCGCACTTGTACTAATTCACGGAGTACATGCCCATCATTTATAGCCCAACCTCGAACACAAACTTCGATAAAAACAACGCTTTTTCACCCGAAAGTGGAAAGAAATGCAGCATACGATCGGACGCAACCGACTTCCCCACCACGACGAGCGATGTTCGTTTCGCACTTGTACTAATTCACGGAGTACATGCCCATCATTTATAGCCCAACCTCGAACACAAACTTCGATAAAAACAACGTTTTTTCACCCGAAGGTGGAAAGAAAGCCAGCCATACGATTGGACGCAGTTGACTTCCCCACCACGACGAGCGATGTTCGTTTCGCCCTCGTACTAATTCACGGAGCACTATACTCCTCTTATATAGCCAACTTTGAAGCAAAACTTCGATTAACGCAATGCCTTTTTACCCGAAGGTGGAAAGAAAGCCAGCTTTACGATTGGACGCAGTTGACTTCCCCACCACGACGAGCGATGTTGATTTCGCACTCGCACTCATTCACGAAGCACATGCCCCTCATATATAGTAAAAATATTAACCGGAGATCCGTTCGCCGCAACATCCTCCTTGAAGATCGATGTTGACAATGTTTCACAAACCGCATTCCATCTCCCCAAACATCCTCCTTGGTCATGACCCGTGCAAGCTAACTTCGGCGACATCGCTATTTCGCTAGAATCGACCACAGTGAAATCGCAACCTTTTTTCGAACATGTTCGAGAAACCTCGACTTTTTCCCTTCTTGGTCGGGGTCGAAATCGCTACTTACCCGAACACGTTAGAGAAGATCTCGAGTTGTTCCCCTCTTCTGCCGTTCATGTTCGAGAGACTACGACTTGTTGGCCTCTTCTGCCAAACATGTTCGATCGACCTCGAGTTGTTGGCCTTTTCTGCGGACATGTTCAAGAGACCAGGACTTGTTCTGCTCTTAGTTCGACTTCGCCGAGGATGTTCGAATTTTGGAAAAAAAAAACAAATCGCAGAAAAAGGGTTTAATCTCAGCAGATCATAGCAACAAGGCTACTCTCTACTGCCTACGTTACCCTGTTCTTTATTTAAGTCGTCTGCAAATGATTTAGCTCTGGAAAATTTAGATTTTGATCGTTGTAGTGCTTCGGAGCATGGTCCGCTCCCGTGGGGGCGTTGTGACGCAAGAGGCACGAAAGATCGCGTCTCTATTCGTGTTCGCTTTAGTCGTCAAGAGAAAAGGAATCGTTGCGTTCTAGTATGCACGAATTCTGATTTAGAGATGTTCTATCATAATCCAACAGATAATAGCTTCACACCATTGTCTTTTCAGGCAAATGCATGAAAATCTCATGTCAATATCAACTAACACATTTCGTAGGATCTGATGAGTATCGACTTGGGCACCTTATAACTCGGCGTTCAGTTCATCCCGCAACGCCAGTTCTGCATACCAAAAATGGCCTGCTAAGAGAGCTCGCATTCGAGCGTCCGCCTTCAATCGAGCAAGTGGAACTTCTTACCAATTTAAAGTTTGAGAATAGGTTAAGGTCAATTTCGAGCCTAAGACCTCTAATCATTCGCTTTACCTGATAAAACTGCATGTATGAACTTCAGAGCTATCCTGAGGGAAAAACTTCGGACTTCATTATACTTGCTATGGCAATCATAATTTATTATGAATATTATGATAATTTTGATTAAGATCATTCTAATGAACATCATGGTTTCCATAGCAACTATAATTTATTATGATTATTATGCTAATTTTGATCATGATCATTATAATGATCATCATGGTTGCCGTGGCAACCATAATTTATTATGATTATTTTGCGCATTATGCACCGGACTTTTTTGCGCGTTATGCACCGCGGAAAAACGATTAATAATGCTATCAGACAAAGAAAAATCATGAAATAGAAGAACAGAAATGTTTAGCAAATGCCAACATAGATACAGTTTTAAGGCTTGTAATGTTAAAGCTGTTTTTCAAAGGGCCGTTGCACAATGCATATTTACAAAATAATTTAGGTTAATTATTACAATTATTATATATAGTTACAACATTACTAATTACTCAGTACACCACATTTATTAAAAACTTAGGTATTATGCTGAGTTCTGTCCCGTAACAAGGTTTTAAATGCGTTCAATGACAAGCAATTGTATTTCAGTGCCACTGGTAATTCATTCCAAACTTTTACACCTGCATAGCTGATGCTTTTCTTCAGAAAATTTGTTTTAGGTTTTTCTAGTTTGTAATCGATATCATTATTACGTAAATTATAATTTTCATTATTTTTAACGACAAACAAGTTAGATATATTTTCTAAGTATTCACCATTCATCTTCATATGCATAAATATCGGCCTATTGTTACCCCATCTTTCCATCAATGGTTGCCAGCTTAATTCTTCTAATATAACCTTAGATCTGACATCGTATGGTTTTCCAGTTATGAGTCTCGCAGCTCTTTTTTGAAATTTTTGCGTTTGCATTTCCTATATCCCAAACAAAGCTGCAATAGTCAAAGTGGGGCAAGACAATTGAATTATATACTGAAATAAGGGTTGACTGGGGCACGAAGTCATTCGTCGAATCATTCCTATGCCTTTTGATACTTTAGTGGCAATCGTATTTATATGTGAATTCCATTTAAGTTGGTCATCGACAATAACACCTAACGTTTTTGTTTCTGAAACTTATTTTATTTTATTTCTGCTTCATCTTCTATTTTGCCAAGAAATGCCCTCGCCTGTAAATATGGAAATGGCACAGCTAGCTATTTTAGTGCAGACCCTCCCTCATTGGAGGAATATTTCGTACTAAATTGAAGTGGCGCAAGAGCATCAACATATCAATATGATGTAATTCTGTTTTTTCATTATTACACAATGAAATATATTTAATAAATAAATTTAGATTGAAATCAACAATAAATTATATACAATTTTTTTAACAAAACTGACTGGCAGTTAATTAATATGTACATAATTATTAAGGAATTAATTTGTAAATACATTAATTAAGTTAAAAAATTTGTAAATATTATTGACAAATATACTCATGGCATTGAGTAAACACTTATACAGTTAAATTTTAAAATAAATTCTGCCACTTATTACTGCTTATTTATTTTTTCAATTAGAGTCATTAATAGTTTTGATTCCAGTGCTTGTTGTTGCTGTTGAAACTTTAGCTGTTGTTGTTGCTGTTGCCACTGCTGTTGTCGTTGTTGCAATTGCTGCTGTTGTTGTTGCTGCATTTGTAGAAACATATTGGCAAATACCTGCTGTGTCTCCTGCTGCTGTTTCAGTAAAATCTAAAGTTTTTTCTCGTTGCTCATTCTCCTTCGCTTGCATTTCCAATTCTTCTTTTTTCATTGCTAACTCTCCTTCTTCTTTTTCTCTCAGATATACCAGTGTTTCTCTCCCTGATGCCCTCGTTCTCTTTGGTGTTGTCTCCTCATCACTCCCTTTCGTCCTCTTGCTTGTTTCTCCCAGCTTCTCCAAAGACATTCTTCTCATCTCTGCTCCTTTCAATCTACTCTGCTCTTCCTCCTTCTTCTTATCATTGTCATCTCTCTGATCTCTTTCCTTGAACTTATCAATTAACTCACTCACTAACTGCTCAACAGGTGTTAGCTCCGGTTGGCAAATTCCTGATGCTCGTTCCTCTTTTGCCTCACTTTGCCTAAATTTGAAATTAAGGTACATAGCGGGTCAAAGAGCGATTAAAATGATTTGAAACATGATGATAACCAATTATTCGTCGCAATATCCAATGTGCACAAGAAACCTAATTGTATTTTCAAACCTGAAATTGAATTGACGCGAATTGACCACGGTCCTTTGAACAACTATTTTTGTTCAACTGAAGCAAGGGGCTTCTGTATGCATGTATTCCTAGTAAGGAGTTACTATCGCAAGGAAAGTGCTTCCTTGAAGGATGCAAACTGGATACAAAACTGCATGCAAATCTGACAACAGGTACACAGTAGCCAGCCTGACGATTTTGTCCCGCTATGCAAATTTCAAGTCATTATAATTATTCATTTCTTTAGAAATTGATTGTTTTCACAGTCAAGGAACATAAAAATATTTGCATAGCGGGACAAAATCGTCAGGCTGGCTACGCTCCTGCAGATACAACATTAAATAAGGGAAAGGAGGACAAACACTCGCCTTTAAAATAAAAAAATACCACTTTTTAAGCTTTTTGATAACTTATATTAACAGATGGTAGGCTATTCCCCAAGCCGACGCGAAGCGCCGTGCGAGGGTACTAATTTCGCTGAGGTATTTACACCCGGGTGTATGCGAACATATGCCGAAACGAAAGTCGTCCTCTGCCATGTCATGGATGGTCATCCGAGTTATGCACATACGCGTGATCATATCGATGCAAAATTGGTCCCTATGATTGGCTAAGACAAGGAATTTGTCTATAAAATATCAAGTCGCATCAGAAATTTAACTGTCAATCGGAGAAAAAAGTATTTTATTAAAATATAAATTTTTCGTTTTGTTTTTGATTATAAATTTTAATACTTGTAGGTTTCAAATCCTTTTGCTTCGTTAATTTAAAATATTTCCCAAGCTTTGTTGAACAAGATTAATGGGGCTTAACTTGTAGTTAAGTGAAAAATGGCAAGTTCATTTAGGTGTTAATGGTGTAGGAATATAATGAGAAAATACAGTTTACGCGATGAATAAGATTGTTTTTGAAACAATCATTTAGCTTAATTAACAATAAGTCTCGTTTTGTTGTCTTGCATTCATTTTCCACTTTAATATAACATTTGCAACTGGTCAATAAGATTATTGTGACAATTATTTGCAAATATCTTAGCGTGTTCATCATCTACTGTAACATTACTGACAATTTGCCAGGTCATTTACCCGTTAATGGTATAATTACAATGAAAAAATGTTGAGTTTATGCCAATGAATATGGCTGTTAAACAATGATTTCGTTTTATCTTCGTTTTACCTTTGAATATTTCACGTTAATTAAAGGTGGAAGGGGGGAATATTTCGAAAATTTGAGTCTCTAGATCGTCGGAAATGATATTTTTTTAGGAGATGAGTTGAATTTTGGGTCTGTAGATTGGCATTTCTTCCAGGGTAGATGCTTAGTGTGGTTTTACTTGTATATATTTCAGCTTGTAGAAGGTGAAAGGGCAGAGTCTTACTAGGAGCTACCATGGGTGCCTCTGAGTAAGAGTTTTTTTCAGAATTTCCGAAGCTTATTTCACCTTTATCTGCACAATTATTATATTTTTCAAATGACGAGTTTTCGAATACTTGCATTCAAAAATTTGCTCCTTTTTGTCATGTTAGCGCCCAACAAAAATTGCCAATCAAAATTAAAAGACCTGCATATTTTGCCGTTTTGTTTGCTAGCGCTTTTTGTTGCCGAATTTCGCAAGTATAATACTTTAGCATAAAGATAGATGTCTAGGAAAGATTTCAGCAAAGTTTCGTCAAGTTCTGAAGCAGTGCAGTGTATGTATCTTTGATATTGTGTCTTTCAATATTTCTTATAATATGCCACCATTGCAACATTTGGAAACATTAGTTGCACTTTAAAGCAAAAAACCTCTCATAACATATTTAGATCAGCCATCAACAACACAAGTAGCCTACTGCGTAGACGATCGATAAGCCAGTCAGCTCCAGTTTCAGATTCGCAGCTCCAGTTACAGATTGAACCTGGAGCCAGAGACATGGTGCGCTTGTTTGAATAGATATAACTCCACAAACAGCTACTCAATTTTTTTTTTCATTCTTCTTTAATAAAAGACGTGTGCTTTAGGACAATCCACGAGTCTCTACTGCGTCCATACTATCATAATAGCTCGAATAAACTATGTCGCCAGACGACGTCGAGTCAATTATATCTGGAGCTAATTACAGTTAATCCCTGGCAAACTCGTTCTATCCTCGTAACAAATAAGTATAATCCTATAATATTAATTTTCATTATTTGATTTTACCATAACTACACAATTTAAGACAATCGGCTTCTTTAGAGCCCTCTCAGTTTCCTCTGCTAAGCTCACATAATGTACATCATCCAATGGCGGTATTTTAACAAAGACGGCGAACACACTTGTCGCTTATGCGTTTAAATAGCTTCCTCTGTGACAAAAATTACTTTGTCGCCATGATAACTGATTTCATTTTTCCTCGATATTTTCATTCTTCCTCTCCCAAATAGCCCACGAGGAATTTCGCGAAGATTGCTCATGATTTCAAATATTTTTGAAATTGTGTTGTTGATGGCTGGTCCTATAAATATGTAATGGGGTAACTCCTTTAAAGTACAACTAATGTTCGCAATTTCATTTTGGAACTATTCTACAATGACTTAATATTGGATCGGTAATTTAAATACATATAAAGACGAAGAAGTAGCACTTATCGGGCAAAGAAGCGTCGAGGCATTGCAATGGCGGCATATATTGGAAGAAATATTGAAGGACCAAATATCGAAGATAAAGTATACTGCAGGCACTGCTTCAGAACATGACGAGACATTGCTGAAATCTTCTTTAGAAATCTATCACTATGCCAATGCATGGATTATAATTGCGAATTCGGCGATAAAAAGCAAACACGGCTGCAAAATATGGCTAAAATGATGTTTTGGATATGGTAAAGTGAAAAAAAATTATATATAAAGAAAACCATGTCAATCCTTGCGAAAACTGGTATAATTATATCAAATTAAGGATAGGTTTAGGTCCCATGATATTTTTTTCAGGAAATAAGAAAATTTAATCTCTGCCAGGCATATTAGTTACTTCATGCATAATTAGTACTTAACCTAAAGTGGTGCATGGCCATTTTAACCGCTTAAATACTATAGTTCAACAAATTTTCCCTTCCCGTAACCAGCCCTAAATGCAGTACTGTAGAGGGGGGGGGGGGCTCTCCAGAAGATAAATTTGCCTTGGTTGACGTCATAATATGGATCACGTCATAATTTATCATAGTTTAAATAATGTTTACCATCATCCATCAACCAATCAAACTGAAGTTACTATTTAATTTTCAAAATTGTATAAATATGTAAATATATTAATTTTGTAAATTTAGTTGCCAGCTGTTTGCTGTTAAACAATGCATTTGTGAAATCCTAAGATATATGTTAACCTGAATGTCAGGCCTTTATTTTTTCCACCGCACGCTAAACGGTAAAGATTGGGCGGAATGATGCGCGGGCGAAAAGGCGAAAAAAATATAGTTAGATATATGTTAACAATGGTCATTTCTTTGTCGATAAAAGTTAATATACAAAAATAAATTAATTCAATTTGGTAAATTGAAAAAATATGGTTTTACATCAGTAAACTGGCTGGAAAAAAATAGGAAAGAGGGTTCAGCCCCCTCTACGTTTGAAGAAAGGGGGCTCCTCCCAAAAGAGCCCCCCCCCTTTTCTACAACACTGCCTAAAAGCAACCCTTCTAAACACTATAAGCACTCCAGAAAGACTACTGCTTTTGCTTTTTCGAAGTTAGAGCTATGTCGGCACTGCCGTTTCAGGGCGGAGTCAGGTGTGAGTCCCGGAATCAGGTTTTAATTGGCACATATGCCATGTTAACTGCCATGGTCAAATGACCCTAAAACAGTTGAGATTGCCTGTGCTAAATGGAATGCATAGAAACTCGTATACAGGTCCTAGACTACATTAGGTTTCGCGAAATATTTCAGAACAACATTTATTATAATTGTCAATAAAAATCAACATTTAAGATTGCACCTATGATATATTTTTTTTAAAGATCACTCGAATGCACTGACAGTGGCTCAGATGATTGAACCAAAGTGGACAGTTAGATTTTTGCTCAGTAGTTGGAAAAATGCGTTATTTATGACGATATACGAGTTGTACAAGTAATTATTGATCATACTAGAAGTTTATTATTTGACAATTTAATTTTTTTTACTAAGGGTATTCAATTTCAAAAGTGTTTTTTTTAAATACCATTCGTTGCAGCGTTCTTAAGCAGGAAGCTCTAGTGTGCGGAGAACTTTTTTAATTTTTGAACACTCGTGAACACTCGTGGCACAAATATTTAATATGTTGGGCAACACAGCTGGCACCGTTCGCTAGTGATCATGCATGTTGTTGAGGAGGTCCTTGCAAAACTTGACACGCCGTCCATACATGAATGAATTAAGTTAAACATTTGTTTTTTTGTATATTCTGATTGTCTGACATGAATTCCTCTTGTAATATTACAACTCTCCTAAACTGACCATTTCCTCTCTATTTTCCTGTATTTTCAAACCCGACATCTTGCCATTCCGAAGCCTTTCGGACCGAACCTATCAGAAGTGGATATTTGTCACATTGTCACAACTTCACTGACTTCCTTGATAACGATATATTTTTCATCGTTCATCGTTGTTGTTATGACAGCCAGAAGCATTGTCTGTATATGTCGTTTGGCCAAGAGTATCAGAGCGTCGCGAACATCTAGATGTAGTAATCTCCCACACGATGTTATAGCTATCGTTAAGTATATATTCGATGCACCGAATTTTTCCATCTGTGGCATGAGTATTACGACTGCTTCAGAAAACCCAAGTTGACGTCCGTTTGAACTAGACGTTCCAGGCAATTCATTTGCTTGCCAGTGAAGTATTTCAAAAGCCTTGGACATACCTTCATAGACATGGTTAAAGATAAATAATACAGTATATCATAATGCAATTGAACTCAAAAGCTCTTAATACTGAATTTATAAAGTCTACCAAGGTTAGATTTTTTTTCAGTAGAATATTTACCAAAAATTTATTAGTGCTTCATTTAACACGAACAAGGTAAACGACTTTTGTAAGCTTTGTTACATGATATTTCTGGGTTAAAACCTGTCTTGTTTCTGGCAAAATGTGCTGAAGTAATGTTTCACTTAAATATTGTCATTATCTGGGTAAGCGGGATCAAGTAAATAGCCTTATGTGAACTTGCTGGGTTGGGACAAATCACATTCTCGCGCACGCATTTCTATGTTGAGGCACAGTAGAGTCCAGCTTACAAACTAATGAAGTTTTAAGACTGTTTTCCACTAGGAGGAATTTTGCACATGGAGCGGACATTTTTCTTTGTCTTTTACATTAGTTCTGTTCAAGAGGTCACGAAATAACAGTTCTTTCAGCGATATTGCACGTTGCGGAAAGTTGCAATCGAACAGTTTTTTCCCCTGAACTGTGAGAATTAAGGCGGATTTCCACTTACAGCGAAATCGTTCACTAGCGAGATATTTGCATATTTTCTTTTGAATTGGGAACAGTCAAGTCGAACTAATTTTTTTATACTGTTAAAATTCAAAAGAAAATATGCAAATATTTCGCTAGCGAACGATTTCGCTGTAAGTGGAAATCCGCCTTTAGACCGAAGCGACCACTTAATTTACCAACCACAATTGAACACAAAATCAAGCCAAAAATATCGTTCAAAATTCCGCCTTGTTAAAACCCGCTTTAACCAAAAATTTGACTATACAAACTTTCGCTGTACGTTGAAACTTGATTTTTGGTACTAACATGGCAAGTGTTGAGTCAATAACTCAAGGTTTTCTGTCTACAGTCTGCGTATATCTTGTATACAAGATTCTGAAATACTTCACTAGCGAAGGAAACAGCAAATTGCCAGCAACCTTTCGTTCAAACCAACGTCGACTTGGGGCGCTCGAAGAAGTCCTAGATATTCTTTCCACGGAAAAATCTGGTGCATCGAATATATGCTTGGCGATATCCATAGCATCGAAACAGAGCTTGGTACTTCAACACGTTACATAACAACAACGACGAATGGTGATAAATATTTTGAAATCAAGGAAATATGTGAAGTCATTGGAATGTTAGATATCACCACTTCCGATGTAAAGGCTTCGGACTGGCAAGATGTCTGGTTTGAATATACAGCAAAACAGAGAGGAAATGGTCTGTTATGGCGAGTTGTGATTTTGCGAGAGGAATTCCTATCTGATACTCGAAAATATGTAAATACATTAATGTTTAAATTTAACCATTCAAGTATCGACGGCGTGTCTACTGTCAAGTTTTGCAAGCTGTTCCTTAATACAATGAACGAACTCGCGAACGCTACTAGCAGTGTTGATCAGGAAATCCCCAGTCTTGATTTGCTGCCACAATTTCATGAGATTGTTACTCGACATCGAATTTGGCATTCATTGTATAATTTGCTGCTAACCTATTGCGGTCTGCGACAGATATTGAAAGTTCTTATGAAAAAAATTATAACTCGCCAAAGGGGAAAGAAGCCGAATAATCCATATCACAAACAATTCCCACCAAATCCAGAAGTGTCTAAATTATCCGTGCCATGCCGGTTGAATATAAAAGTATTTAGTGAGAAGCAATCGAGTGACATTATACAAACTTGCAAAGCAAATAATTGCACAGTAACTGGAGCTATCACGGCAGCGGCACATTTGGCGTTTTCTAGACTTATGGAACATGGAAACCCTAAAGATACGGAGATAGATTTCTCGTTTCCTATCAATGCCCTGCGCTTTTGTGATCCAAAACCAGACAAGGATTACTTACGGTATTTTGTGTACATGCAGAATGGTTGTTATATGAATTACGCACCAGATGATGATGGCGAATTTTGGAAATTAGCCAAAGAAACTACCGAGGAGATCAAATCTTATGTGAAGAAAGAAAGATATATAACTGAAGAGACTGTAGTCAGTGGAGTAATGGAACCAATAGAAATAATCAGCCCATTTATCACCGGCAAGCTAATTCCCAAATGCCCCTGCAATTTAATATCAAGTATGGGGTCTTTTAATATTGGTGGACAGCAAAACGTGACTTATAAACTAAATGAATGTTTCATAAACGACCTTATCCATGATGCCACCTGTACATTTTCTCATTATATTTACACCATTAACGGCAAAATGACCTGGGAAATTGTCAGTAATGTAACAGTAGATGATGAACACGCTGAGATATTTGCAAATCATTGTTACGATAAACTTACTGAACTGACTAGTAGCAGTGGTCCAGATAAAAGTGAAGAAGAAATTTAATCTACTACTCTACATGTTACAAACCACCTTTAACGGCTGGCATTTCCATGAATATGAATTAATATTGTTGCATGAAGACAATTTTATCAATATAAGCTTATCGCGAACATCATTGGCTGTAATGACGAAAATTCTTAACAATTTGCTTATTTGTCAAATTTTATCTTATAATAGTATACGCGGCACTGTTGAAAAGCAAACTTGTGTTTAATTAATTAGTAACATAAGTATAATTGTAAATATTTAAGGTTGTATTCATTTAATTGCATGTAAGTCCTGAAGAGTAATACCGTGTTTAAACAAAGTTGAGTTGATACTCAACTCAAGCCATAAAGTTTGTGATTTTCCCTCATGTCCGGTTTCAAGAATGTACAGTTCTTACAATATCTTATATATTTTATAGATTTCTCCCAGGGCGTTAAATGTAAATAATTACAATTTCTCATATGAAGATTCATACAAAAAAAGTTATTATTTCTTCTTTAACACGAACAAGGTAAACGACTTTTGTAACATGGCTAGAAATTTAATACACTATGGCGGAGAAGCATGCGCATTGGGTACTTAGAAATCAATCCAAGATGGCGGCTTTAGTATAGAATTTTATTCTATTAAATTCTTAATTTTACCGAATTAACTGACTTAGGCGATCCTGAAATTGAGAGTCAATGGTTTTTAATCAAAATGGATCGATTACCCCGAGGAATAAACTCCATTATCCTGGGAACAGTTTATCACCCCCCCCAAAGCGATGACCACGCGCTTCGAACGCATATCTTCAAATGTTTAGATTCCTCACTGGCCAACTATCCTAATTCCGCTGTCCTGGTTCTCGGAGATTTTAACCAATTTAAGCCAGGAAATCTGTGCAATTCCTTTAGATTGAAAACTCTGGTCACCAAGCCTACCAGGGGAAGTAATATCCTTGATCAAGCATTTTCAACTTTATCGGCTTACTACGATGCTACCATCCTGCCACCTATAGGCCAATCTGATCATTCTAGCATATTACTTCAACCCACTTCACCACATGCTCCAAGCCTACCCACCACACGACTCCAAAAGCGTGATTATCGTGTTTCCAACAAACGAAATTTGATATCCTGCCTGGACTCTGTCAATTGGACACCGCTCATGAGGCGAAATTCATGTGACGATCAACTGGATTTGTTCCAGTCTGTGGTTCATGGTGCTTTGAATTCATGTATTCCCATGCGTACTGTTAAACTCCATCCCAACGATAAACCATGGATTACTCCCGCTATTAAAGAATCCATTAAGAAACGTCAACAAGCTTGGTTGAATAATGACCTTCCCAAATTTAATGTTTATCGCAATAAAGTGATAAAACTCTGTAAAAGTGCACGTCGAAGATTCTATAACGAAAAATCAATCACATGAACCAGAGCAATCCTAAAAAGTGGTGGGACGGTATTAAGCAGTTGTCAGGAATGTCTAACCCCCCTCCGTTTAATAGTCTAGCCATAAACGGCACCGTCTTGAGAGACTTTGAACTTGCCACCGTCATTAATGAATCCTTCTGCAGTGCTGCTGCTGATATACCGCATTTAAATTTCACTCCAGTACCCGTTTCCAATGTTCCTGATAGATACGTCATTACGCGTGATGCTGTTGAACTTGCATTGGCAGGTGTTAACGATCGTAAGTCTGTAGGACCTGATGAGATCCCCAATTGGATCCTGAAAACATGTGCCGCAAATATTAGCTACCCTGTATGCTCCATGTTTAACTCTTCCATTAGAGAAGGTCGTGTACCTGATCTGTGGAAATGCGCGGATGTTCTCCCTTTAAGCAAGATCCCTACACCGAAATCTATTGATACGGACCTTAGACCTATATCCCTCACGGCAGTACTGAGCAAGATCCTTGAGTCTTTCGTGTTCAATTGGCTTGCACCCATTGTTATGCCATTCATTGATCCCCTCCAGTTTGGCTGTGTGAAAAAGTCCTCAACGACTCACGCCCTCGTGCACCTAATCCACCATTGGCTTTCGGCCCTGGAAACACCTAATACCATTATTCGATCCTGCTTTATTGATTTTTCCAAAGCGTTTGATCGAATTGACCATAACATTCTAATGCGCAAATTACAACTCCTCAACGTTCCACCCGTGTTATTAAATTGGTGTTCAAGTTTCCTTCAAGGCAGACAACAGCGCGTTAAATTAAAATCTTGTAAATCTGATTGGAAAGAAATCAATGCTGGAGTTCCGCAAGGCACAAAATTGGGGCCTTTGTTCTTTCTTATAATGGTCAATGATCTATCCAGTGAACTACCACTGTACAAGTACGTTGATGATTGTGCTATTTCTGAAGTTGTTAGAGTATGTGAACCGGATTTTCCAAAATTACAGCAAGAACTCGATAAGGTGTCTCAGTGGTCGAATGTGAACAACATGAAATTAAACGTAAAAAAAACTAAAGATTTCACCGTGTCCTTCTTGATCAATCAACCCCCGCACAACCCTTGCTTGTCAATAACCTACCTCTGGAGGCTGTGAACTCTATCAAACTCCTGGGAGTAAATTTAACCTCCGACCTCAAGTGGACCACACACATCAGGCACATATCCTCTAAAGCAAGCAAACGCCTGTATGCCTTAAGGCTATTAAGAAGAAATGGTGTCCAACCTAGTGATCTTAAGGCGGTATATTGTAGTTTCATCAGACCTGTCCTGGAATATGCATGTTCAGTTTGGCATACCTCACTACCTAATTTCCTCACCGTTGAATTGGAACATATTCAGCAACGTGCGTTCAAAATTATTTTCCCCATTTGTCCTACACCGAAAGCCTTAAAGACCTGAATTTACCTACCTTAGAAGCGAGAAGGGAACGGTTATGCAGAACCTTTTATAAAAATAATTATAATGACCCTTCGGGTAAAATTTCTAGTCTATTACCAAAACTTTTAACCCATGAGTACGATCTCAGACATCCTCGATCGATCTCTCTTTTTAAATGTCGAACGAAACGCTATAATGATAGCTTTTTGCCGTATTGCATACGTAAATGGAACTCTTTTTAATATTTTAATATTTTAGAACCTAATGTTAGCATATCTTTTTGTAGTTATGGTATTAACATGTTAGTAATTGTATTTCTGAGTATTTTATCACTGTAAATATGTAAATAGTCTTATTTCTGATACTTGTAAACTTGTGTTTTTCAGTTCGTTTTTGAACTGCCATTCAAGTATTTTAATAATAATCACAATCACATAATCACAATCACAAATAGGCCGAAAATAACGAAAATATAGCAATTTTAACAATCTCAAAGGCTAGCATTTAACGGCTGGCATTTCCATGAATAAGAATTAATATTGTTGCATGAAGACAATTTCATCAATATAAGCTTGTCGCGAACATCATTGGCTGTAATGACGAAAACTCTTAACAATTTACTTATTTGTCAAATTTTGTCATATAATAGTATACGCGGCACACTTGGAAAGCAGACTTAGTTACATACAGTACTGTCCAGAAATAACCTAACACTGCGGTTGAGGTTCGGTTGCGGTCATATTGCGGTGCAGTCGCGGTCTGATTGCGGTGGGGTCGCGGTCACAATGCGGTGCGGCTGCGGTTAGACTGAGGTTTCTTTTGTACGCAGAATTCAAAGGTAGAGAAATGCCGTTAACAATTAGCCGAATTAGGGCGCAATTCGGTTCGAGAAAACACACTCACTAATGATGTTATGCTCGTATTTCATAGTAGTGCGAAATTATACGCTACATAAAAGCGTATGTGCAGATATATTAAAACATATGCCCCACGTATCTTAACTAGCACATCTTACTGAAAATTATAGACTATATCACCAGGGGCGAATTATTATGTGACTTTGAATATAGAAGTTAAAGCTTTTTTCCTTTTGCGCTTAGCTAGCCAGGGTATTCGTTCACACATATAGATACAATTGCACAGACAAACCTGGGGCCGGTTGTTCAAAAGCCGGTTAACGCTAACCCAGGGTTAAAAATGCCTAACCCAGGGTTAAATTTTAAACCTTGGTTGATTTGCGTTGCACAAAGCTCGGTTAGCGTTAACCCAGGGTTTAAAATTGATGAAAAAATTAACGCTGCTAGCGAGGTGGGTTAACTTTTTAACCCTGGGTTAACTTCGATTCAAAATAGATGAAAAAGGAGCTGAAACACGTAAACACGTATAATTCGTCATGAATTAAACACTTTTGAAAGGTTTTAGAAATAATTTCGACAGCAAAGAATTATTTAAATTTGACTTCGTTCGCTTTCAGCTGATGTATTGATTTATTTATCTTCGCTTCAATGCAATACATGATAAATGAATACAACCGTACAAATTCAAACATCGTAATCGAAATATTTGTTTCGGATGCCAAAATTCGATTCTTTTGATTGGCAGCAAGTGGTAAGGCTACGTTTGTTCTTGAATTTTGAATAATCAAAGAATGCCTGAAATATTAAAATAGA
The DNA here is from genome assembly GCF_004324835.1 of Dendronephthya gigantea. Lineage (NCBI taxonomy): Eukaryota > Metazoa > Cnidaria > Anthozoa > Malacalcyonacea > Nephtheidae > Dendronephthya > Dendronephthya gigantea. The sequence continues at coordinate 91,869 of NW_021163257.1, read as the reverse complement.
TTGTTTATAATTTCCTTAATTTTATTTCACATCGACATTGTTCATCATACAAAATAGCCTTTCATTTCGAATCTTTCCAAAATTCCATGCACGGAAATTGCTGTTCAAAACAACGTACCTGCGACCCTGCCCTCACGGCATATAATATTTCGACTGACAATATTGTAGGATATCGTGTTAGTATCGATATTTATTCACCTATGTTTCTAGATATATATTACCTTCTAACGAAAAAATTAATGTTTACTCGAAGACTCCGTATTCCGTTTTTTTTTATATATATATTATTTGTCCTTTTATATGTCTCTGTTCGTACGCATGAGTACCTAATTATGCGCATATTTAGTTCTATTTTGTTACTGAGGGATCGTTATTTGCTACGACACTACATCCCTCCCCTCTTGTATATTTTTCCGTCTATTATGTATGAAAATCCTTGTATATTGTTTGCTTTGTCGATATTCTATTCCTCATTGGTCGTGGGCTCCTCTGTCTCGTCGGCTCTCTCTCTTCTCTATCAGGTTGCATCTGCCTACTTAATGATGGTTGCCATTCATTGTCGCTTTCTTCATCCTCAGCGCATTTCAAACGTTTACACTTCGCTGTATTTCTGCATAGTATAGTCTCTCCTTTCTGAGCTGTTATCATCGAGCCTTTCCTTGCGATCACCACAAACGGTTCCGGATTATAACGAGGGGTTAAGCTGTCAATTTTGTCCTGCTCCACAAGTATTTTGTCTCCCACTTCGATGTGTATCGCTTGATCGTGACTAAAACAACACACGAGTAACACGAGTTACATACGAGTGACATACGAGTACATACGAGTGACATACGAGTACATACGAGTGACATACGAGTACATACGAGTGACATACGAGTACATACGAGTAACATACGAGTACATACGAATGACATACGAGTCACATACGAGTTCTAAACAAGTAGCAAATTGTTTTCACTTTTCAGTCTTATTAGTGGTTACATGACAAGAAAAATTTCGCAAAATTGGTAAAAAAAAAATGAAATATACTTTCTTGTCAATAGCGACGCCATCTTAAATCATAATGCATTGTGGGTTGTGCAAGGTAAAATTAATATCTAAAAACTATTAAAGTCCTATTGAAAAAAGTATGATACGTTTTTTATTAGTAGCTATTTCTTGAGGTCATACAAGAAATCAACGATTCAACTGGATTTAATCTTTTATATGTACGCTTTACTTTACCTCACTTAAAAAAGTGAAACTTAGCATGAAAATACAGAATGTTTGGTCATTCAAACTTTAGCAATGTTTGGTTACATATTAATGACAATGTTCTTTTTCCAATGCAAACGTCTTATCAAAGGTAAAACATTAAAAAGATAATGCTGAATATGGAAAACTTGACAAAAGTAAGCCGTGATATTACTTTAATGACAAAATTAAGCCGCGAAATTACTGGAATTATTTTGAGCAAAGTCTGATGAATTGAATCGAATATAAACCCAAAAATAGTCTTCCGACAAAGGTATGTCGGGTTTTGGATTTTCCTGTTGATATGCGTTAAAATAATTTCATAACTTCAATATAAAACAACAGTTTTGCGTTCAACAATACCGTTTTATGTAAAAAAAATATTAAGAAATATTAGCAAAACTTAACTTTCAGCTTTACTATAGTTATGAACTTGCGTATATAGTCCCATTAAAGTAGGAGTTTTTCAATGAAGATAATAATCTTAGCAGAACTTTACTTTCAGCTTTCCAGCCATTATAACAGATTGCTGATCAGGAGTCAAGTATAGTTGTGAACTTGCGTACACAGTGCCATCAAAGTAGGGGTTCTTTTTTGCAATGTGGCCAAAATCACAGTGATAATACGTATTGGTGAAGTCTGCGCCATACTGAACGGCCCCGTTGTTATCCAAACCACGAATTCTTCTATCGGTGTGACGAACAACGATGTTGTGAGGTGGGAAACGGTATTTCTGTGTAAAGTCCTGATTGCACCCATAGCATTTCTTTACGTTGTTCTGTAGCATGCAAATTTGATACGGATGAGGTGAAAGGCCCGAATGCCAAACGGTAGTGGAGTCTACTGGTTGGTACGCTAATGAGTATTGTTGTTGTTGTGGTGGTGGTGGTTGCAACTGAAGTTGTGGTAAGTGAGGTTGTGGCGCTTGTTGAAGGCGAAGGTTACGCAACTGTTGTTGCATCTGTTGGTGCTGGTCCAAGAGTAACGTTGGTTCACTTGGTTGTGGCAGGGACGGATGATAATGGTTCTGATTCTCGTTCAGGTACTGCAATTGCTGACAGTGAGTTGGCATGGTATTAGGGATTAAGACACCAAGATGACGTTGTGCGGAATCACTAAATTCGTCCTGGTGTGATAAGGTCGAAGAAGCAATTTGTGGCGTAAACGTCGATGATAATTGACTTGTAGTGTTTCTTAATGCTTTAGGGTTCCTTGGCTGCGGCTGGGGGGTAGACGGTTGCCACGATTCTTTCATTTCCTTCTTCTTTCTTCTTGCAACTTTTTTAATTTCATCTGGTTTCATCCCTTTCTCTTTTAAAGTTTTTCGCGCGTTATATGCCGTTGTGAGGTTAACACCAGTCCCTTGCTTTCTTAGAAATTTTTTCCGGATAACTTCAGCATATTTTTCCAACCAATCAAGGTCTTCGGCTACGGCAATTGTGTCCTGACAGATACCCACGGCCGTGTAAACGCTACACTGACACTCAAGCTGATTTCCGGTTTTCGATGGCTTTACAATGAGGGGAACTTTGCCAAGTCTACTTTTCACAGTTCTCATTCGAGGATCCTCAGACGCAGCTGGCAAAATTGCACCTGGCTCATTCAATAGAGCTTCCGCATTCCTGATCATATCTCTCAGCGTGCTTAGGAAGTATTTCTTCTGCAATACCAAATTGATCCGCTGAGATAGAAAGACGGCGAACTTCTGGAATCTTTGAAATTGATGGTACTCCACTTGCACTTTCATTATTTTGAATGGACTTGGTCTCATCGTCGCTGGCTGTCGTCACTGGGTTATCCCTGGAAGCAAGAACAGGTGGACAACACACACTCGTGAGAAAACGTTTCATCACTGGCTTTCGTTCCTCCAGCGACATGTCTTTCCAGCTATCGTAATCAAGAGAAAATTTCTTGTACTCCTCGTCTAATCTGTATGGCCCTTGCCCATATAAAGCTTTCGTAGCATCTTGATACAGCCGCATAACCCTGTTCTTAAGGCTGGAAATAGCTGCTGTAAGACTAGTATCTCTGTGTTTAACGCCATCTCCCTCAGCATCGATTTCAAGCTTTGACATGTAATGTAACCACTCTACTGGGTTCTGACCAAAACCTCTCGGAACTCCTGCACGATCACGGATATATTTTGCCATTTTTTCTCTGATTTGCTTCTCTTTGTACCGGCTAAAATACTTGCAAAACCTGGGTGGGTTATTCTGGGTTGAAGATCTTTCAATTCGTTCCCATTTAGTTTTAAACGCTTCGGATTTTTCATCGAATTCTTCTTTGCTCTCACAATCATATAAACAGCCATCTTCTCCCATAGCAGGGCCACCAAATATGTCGGCTTGGATTAGTTTTCTTTGTCGAACAGGGAAATTTAACTCTGTAAGCTTTCTTTCGACACTGTCTTGAACATGCTCCAAACCCAGCAAGTGAATTGTACCGCATGTTTCTTGTAGAATCCCACCACTTAATGCTTCGTCTTCGTCAGTGCAAATGACATGCAATCCTTCTAGCTTAGGGTTTTCACGCTTAACTGCTTGCCAAAAGTACTTGAAGTCATCAGTGGCTCTGTTTCTGTGGATCAGAAGGGGTCCTGGAAACCAAGGATGTCTGCACGAGTCCCGTTTCCGCAAGCTCAAGTTCTGGTAAGCTGTCTGTGTGAAATAGTACTCAGCAATATTGAAAGTCGTGTCTGCAAGCAAAGGAGAAAACGAAGTTTCACTACCGGCTCTGGTACAAAAGCGCATAACGTCCGTTAGTGTTTGGTTTGTAAAAGCAACAATGGCTGGCTGACATCCATGACGAAATAATACTTCTCTAACGAACGGTTGATTTTCTTCTAAAATTAAAAACTCGCTTTCTTGATTTTGTTCTAGCAACATAAGGATTACATCATTGATCTCATCATTGGACTTCGAATGACTTCCATAATTGAATTTGTAATTGGAAACTTGCTTTGGGTTGCGAACTCGAGAAGAGTCTGTTGTACTTTCCAAAATCGTCACGTCGGCATCTCCTATGGATTCTGCTAACAGCCGCGGAGCTCTGGAGCACGACTTGACGGCTTCTTTGCATTCCTGTTTAACGGAATGTTCTGTTGGTCTGTAAAACGGTGTGTCTTCTTTTGTTGCATTACCATGTTTTGATGGAATAATTGGAACAGGATTTCCAGAGCTAAAGTAATAATGAATGATAATCATCTTCAACCAGAGGTTGTACACCTTCAGACTTGTCAGATTTCCACGAACGCCGTTATACTCTTGTACGGACATAACAAAAATAACGTATCGCGTAAAAGAAGTGCTAAAATGCTTGAGAGTTTCTTTGTGTACCGCTCGTTTTCGCACTACAGCGTACAACTTGCTTAGGTCAGCAGCCTTACTTTTCCATTTACCATTTTCACGACGATTGTACGTCCCTCCGATAATGTTTCCTTTTCTGTCCTTCTTCACGTGCACTTCAGTTGATAAACTAAGTTCGCCGTCATCACTTAGGGTTGCTTGATAAAAACGGACCTGATCTCGCTTAATAAAAGATCCCGGCGTGTCATCTGCTTCAACATCATATGGGTGCTTAAGGTTGATTAAATTTTGCTGTACAACAAACGTAGCAGTTTCCTTAATCCGAGTTGGTTTTGCCTTAACAATTTTCTCTTTTGATACATCATGAAGAAGGCATATATTGAATATTTCTTCGAGGTTAGGACTGCTCTCACTAAACATTGGTAGCTCTCGATTGTTGCGGTAATATTGTATATGGTCATCGTTTATGCTCAGGCAATCAACAGCTACAGGTTCTATTTTCACTGATCCTGTTGTAAGATTACCATCCCTTTCATCATCAGTAAAAAGTCTTTTCCTTATGGGAGATAAACCAGTACTGCTAGGGAATGTTTCCTCTTGATCATTTGTCAGGTCAATTACCTCAGCACTTTGCCTCTTCCTTTTTGATGTTTCCTTCATTAACAAGGTGATGAAAGTACTTCACCATGAATTTTTTAAATACATTAGGGAACTAATATTAGCCTATGGATATAATGGCCTAAAAAACAAGGTGCAACAGACACTTATTGGTACTGCACTGCAGTGCACTGCACTGCACACCACATGGCTATCTTTAAAATGGGGAACAGGGAACATGGAAACAGGGGAACTACCCAGTGGCTCTGTTCCCCTAATCCCCAGTTCTCCTTCTCCCCTCTTCTCTATTACCACACTCCCTAGTTCACCCACTCCCCAGTCCCTCCAAACTAACAAACAAAAGTAATAAAATTTCAAATACTGCAATTTATATTAATCATATGGATCTGATCATAATTATACATTGTTTATTGTGTAATTAATGTAACACTTGGAGAATTCATTGGGAGTAGCATTTAGACTTTACACAATATGGTTTTGTCATTCTTTAACTATTCCTATAAATACATATATAATCAAGAAGTTGGGCATTTTTGATATTTATAGTATTACAGGAAATGTATTCCAATAAATGTCATAAAAAGGTAATATACATAATAATGCAATGTTTTTTGGCAGCTAATTGAGGTTCACACAGTAGATAAAGTGTTTAATAATGTTTAAAAACTGCAATAATTCCTTATTACTTAATAATTTCAAGTTATAAAATGCACATTGTTGTTTCACTGTAAAATGTTTCTTTCAACAAAACATATACATCATAATTTATCATATTATCCATATGAATAATATAAATTGTAGTATTTGTAATTTGGTTACTTTTGTGTGTTAGTTTGGAGGGACTGGGGAGTGGGTGAACTGGGGAGTGTGGTAATAGAGAAGAGGGGAACAGGGAAACTGGGGAGCAGGAGAACTGGGGATTGGGGGAACAGAGCCACTGCCACTGGTAGCTCCCCTGTTCCCCTGTTACCATGTTCTACACCACACCACACCACACCACACCACACCACACCACACCACACCACACCACACTACACTAAACTGCAGAATCGAAAGAAAGATACTGATCAAAATAATAAACTATTAAATTTAAAGTCTTTAATTCTCACTCGTTTGTGTATTAACATTTTCATATTCGTACTAAGAATTGCATAATTTTACCATATCGATACTTGTACGAAGAATAGCATATCTATTTTAAACGAATTACCTTTTCTGCGCCGTCTGAATCGTCAAAATCCATAATGAAAGTAAATAAAAGTGAAAGAACAAGGGCTATTCTGATTTTGGTCGTATATCCAACGTATGTCACTCGTATGTACTCGTATGTCACTCGTATGTAATCGTATGTCACTCGTATGTACTCGTATGTCACTCGTATGTACTCGTATGTCACTCGTATGTACTCGTATGTCACCCGTATGTACTCGTATGTAACTCGTGTTACTCGTGTGTTGTTTTAGTCACGATCGTATCGCTTTGGTATGTCTCCTGCTGTCTGCATAGGCCTTGCACTTTTGTTTGGCAGTTGCGTCTCTTTGTCGGATGGTTGCATCAGATACTGTCTTCTTCGCCATTCCAGGTGGTAGACGACCATTCAGTTCCCTCCCAAAGATCAACTTGTTGGGGGTTTCTCCGGTGTTTCCATGTGGCGTGTCTCGATAGCTTCTGATTGTTTTTTGAATTTCCTGTCGGATGTTCTTTCCTTCTATTTTCGCTATCTTCGCACTTTTTTTTATGATTTGAATCATTCTTTCGACATCACCATTTGCCTCGGCCCATTTTGGAGTAACTTTCCGGTGTTTAAAACCCAGCGTTTTTGCAAATTCTGAAAATTTTCCCGAGTTGAATGGTGGTCCATTATCTGTCTTTATCTCTTTTGGAGTACCATATGTAGTGAAGATACGTTCCAGCGCACGTATTGTTGTTTCTGCCGATGTTGTGGTGACGAATTCGACTACTGGGTATTTGGCATATTGATCCCACATTACCAATATCGTATCTTTGTTTGGTAAGGGTCCCGCGAAGTCCATGCTGACTTTTTCCCATGGTCCATCTGGTAGTTCGGTCATTTGTAGTGGCTCTCTGTTATTCAATGGCGTAGTTGCTTGACATCCCAAACACTTGTCCGTGTAGTTTTTCACTGCTGCATCTATTCCCGGGAACCAGACGTGTGCACGGAGCATTTGTTTAGTTCGTACTACTCCTTGATGTCCTTCGTGGGCAATCTGTATCATTCGTTTCTGCAACTTGTCTGGGACTACCATTCTTTCACCTCGCATGATCAGGTCGTCCACCAATGCCAGTTCCTGGAATACGTTTTTATATCCACTGATATCCTCTGTATTCACCATTTGTCCTCTTTTTATGCATTGCGACAGTTTTCTCATTGCTGGGTCTTCTTTCACAGCTTGCTTCATTTCCTCTATACTAATCGAGATAGGCACGTCATTTTGGAGAATATAGTTCACATATTGTTTTACTTCCTTACTTGTACTTAGCTCTTGCTTGGTACACTCCTTACGCGGTAGCGGGTGCCTTGAAGTATAATCGGATATGTTGCTCTTTCCCGGCCTGTATTCTACCTTGAAATCGTAGTCCACAATCCTTACCAAGATTCTCTGTAGCCGTATTGAGGTTTGATGTCTTGGATTATTTATGATTGCTTCTAATGGTTTGTGGTCCGTGATTATTGTAAAAGGTATTCCGTATAAATACAGGTGAAATTTCTTACATGCGAAATCTACAGCCAGAGTTTCCAGCTCAATCTGTGAGTACTTGCTTTCTGTATCTGTCAACGAGCGGTTTGCGTATTGTACTACTCGCCACGGTCCCTCTTTGTCACTTCTTTGCACCAGTGTTGCTGATATCCCCAGAGGACACCCATCTACGTGAACTTCGTGTTCCGCCTTGGGATCGAAGTACACTAGGCTGGTCTCGTCACACAATCCTTTTTTTAAGTTTTCGAATGCTCTCTGGTGTTCAGTTTCCCATTTAAAATGTTCGTCTTTCAAAAGGCTCCTCAATTTTTCAGTCGAAGGTGCAAATCTTTTCATAAATCTAGCGTTATACTGCACTGTGCATAAAAATGAATTAAGTTCCTTGGCATTCCGTGGTGGAGATGTTGTTTTGATTGCCTGAACTTTGCCCGGGTCTGGGCTTACTCCGTCCTTCGAGAATACTAACCCGAAATATAAACACTTGTCTTTGCTAAATTCGCACTTCGATTTATTGAAAGTAACCTGTTTATCTTTCGCTGTTTCAAGAAGTAGTTCTAGTCTTTCGTCGTGCTCCTGTTGATTTCTCCCCGATACCAGTATATCGTCGCTGATATTAATAACGCCTGGTATGTGCTGGGTCAGTTCTTCCCGTATTTTGTTTTGAAATATGTCACCAGCTGATTTCGTCCCATAGTTGAGTCTCTTATACCTGTAGAATCCGGTATGTGTCGTGAAGGTTGTTATATCACGGCTGTTTTCTTCAAGCTCCAACTGGTGGTATCCATGGTTCATATCTAGGTGGGAAAAGACTTCCGCTCCATTTAATTCATGTATCACTTCTTCGATCGTTGGCGTAATGCTGTTCACTCGGGAGATGGCACTATTAGCTACTCTCATATCGACGTTGAGACGTATTTCGTTTGGATTCTTCTTGGGGGTGATTACTGTGGGGGACACCCAACTAGTAGGTTTATCTATTTTCTCTATGATATCTTTCTCCTCCAGCCTTTTCAACTCTTCTTCTATCTTCGGACGTATACTAAACGGTATCCGCCGAAGTGGTTGTGCGACTGGTTTAACTTCTGTGTCGATATTGAGGTCGACTTTTACTCCTTTCATTTTCCCAATACCTTCGAATCTATCGTTATAAGTCGTCAATAATTCCTCCACTCTTGAGGGTTGCTCCTTTACTGCCGTTACAACCTTAATCATGTTCAGTTCTTGGGCAGTTTGGTAGCTAAGCAATGGCTCTGTTTTTGTCTTTCCCTTTACCACGTAAAATGTTGCTGACACCAATCTTGTCTCGGATTCAATCATCGCGTCGAATTTGCCAATAATACGTAATGGTGGAGTTGGATTTTCCTCTGTGTGGTATGGTTGCATGATGCTCTTTACTTTTCTTAATGTCTGTCCTTTTGGGTATAATTTCCTAAACGCTTCCTCGTCTATGATGTTTGCCGTGGCTCCCGTATCTACCAGGACATCTATCTTACTGTTGTCTATCTTTATCGTTCGAACTGGTCTACGCTCAGGTTCTACTGCCCCAGCGCTTACTGCCCCGACATTGTAAACCGATATATCGTCACTACTGTCTGATACGCTGTCATTATCTTCCTTCTCGATCCTTCTTACCGCCTTTAGTCTGTTTGAACTTTTACAACATTTTGCGAAGTGGTTGGATTTGTTACATATTTTACATCCTGGGGGCTGGGCATTTGGTCCTTCCACCTTGATGCGGGAATTTTCCACCACAAAAGAAGCATTTCTTTGATGATTCGGTTTTTTCTGGTGTTATTCTTGTTTCATGTATTTCTTCGACTCGTAATTTTTCATACTTAAGTCCTTTCTCGATCGTCGATGCTTGGCTATCTGCTATCTCTTGTGCTCTTGCGAACTCAAGCGCTTCTTGTAGCGTATGTTCTTTACTCAGCAATTGTCGTCGTAGTCTTTTCGATTTTCCTTTATCTATGATCTGCAATTGTATTTCGGTGTCTTGCCAGCCCTCTGGGAATTCACATAATCTCGCTGCTTGCTTTAATCTTGTGCAATAATCATCGCTGGTTTCGTCTTGTTCTTGTTGGATTTGTCTGAGTTGGTATATGTTGTAAAGATTGTTCCTTTTGGGTTGAAAATATTCTGCAAGCTTCGAAGCCGCCGTTTCAAAATCGTCTCCTGTTTCCTCTAACGTTTCAAAAATGTCTTGCACCTTGAATCCCGCGGTGTGTAAAAATAGGGCTCTTTTTCTGGCTTTGTCTTTAATATCCATTGCGATTATATAGTTCTTAAATCGATCAACGTATTTGGTAAATCTGTTGCCGACTGTCGTTTGATCTACGTCTGGGTCAAACGGCGGAAAGTTTATAGACATGCTATTAGCCATGTTAACACGTGTATAACTTTTATGATTATAGCTTTGGGTGTTTGTCTAGTTATCCTCGTCGCCAATGTAGGATATCGTGTTAGTATCAATATTTATTCACCTATGTTTCTAGATATATATTACCTTCTAACGAAAATATTAATGTTTACTCGAAGACTCCGTATTCCGTTTTTTTTTATATATATATTATTTGTCCTTTTATATGTCTCTGTTCGTACGCATGAGTACCTAATTATGCGCATATTTAGTTCTATTTGGTTACTGAGGGATCGTTATTTGCTACGACACTACAAATATATCCTCGTCGGGTAAAGTTTTGACGCTCGTTTATTGAACAATCGAAAACGTTCTTATATCCAATTTAGTCCTTAAAATACATTTAATCTTAGGCTAAATATTTTAACCCTGGGTTAACTAACCCTACCGCTAACCCTGCTTTGAACAACACAGTTTTAACCCAGGTTTAGCTAACCTAAGGTTAAGGATTTTAACCCAGGTTTAGCACTAACCCAGGGTTAACTTTAACCTGCTTCTGAAGAACCGGCCCCAGAGGTATAAATTCTGTTAAGCCGGCCACCTAATTCAACCCATTTTCAAAGATTTACCAGGTCAAGTTTTTAAAATTTGTGTCAGGGCAGGAGGAAAAAAATACTTTTAAATGAGAAATAGTAAACATTAGCGTTTTTCCGATATATGCTCATTGAGCACCTTAACATGTTGTTATTTTTTTACCTTTACCTGTTGAAACACATTCTACTCCAGCGTTTTCTTCATGACTTCAATCATGTTCTCCCCATCCTCTATGAATACAACTTATCAAATTTTACTCCATTCCTGTGCATTCTACCCGGTTTAACCATTTTCGTCCAGAACCATGAGGAACCTGACCTCCCTGAAGAGCTCTAAGAGAATCTTGATAACCAAGTTGACGACAAACCACTCTAGCATTTTTGAAATCCTATCCATAATCACAGATTATTTGATTAAGGTGGCTCCCTACAGTTACGGAATTTCATCGGGATTTTTATGCGTTGCGATTTATCAAGTTAATGCGACTAATAAAATGTTGGAAAGAAATTATGAAGCATGTATAACAACAACTATTGTCTTAAACAATGAGAATATCCAAAAAAATTCACAAATATAGCGTTGCCATGGCAACAATGACATTTTAACTAAAAGCTATTTTCCTAATATATCGCAGTTAATGTGGATTATCTTGAATTTCCTTCTGTCAATTTTCGCCAAAATGTGCATACAATCTTTTTTTTATATATTCTTAAATATGTGAAAATATGAAATGGAGTTTCCAAGGTAGGTTTTCGGCTACAGAATTTCTTGGTTTAAAATTGTTCTGTCTTATAAAATATTTCCAAAATTTGATATGTTGCAGTGAACGTTATGTTCTTTCATTAAATGAAATTAAAAAAAAATTCACCGAAGGAAACCCTGTATTTTCCATCTTTTGTACTCGCGCGGCCAAGCGATGACTTGCAAAATATCGATTCGACATGATCGCTATTTACGCATGCGTTAAATTTCCACGCGGGACGAACGTGTCATTGCTCATGTGAAAATTTAGATTCGAAATGCCGTTGTATTGCCGCGAGAACTCGAGCAGTTTTTGTCACTCTGGGTCGTTTCCCGTTTTCCGTTGGAGGTTTCGAAAGGATGGAAATCAGTCCTGGTTTACCAAAGTTTTTGAATAGCTGTAAAAGATCCTCGTAGCTTAAACCACTGCCAGCGATCTTCTCCGCCATGCTCTTTGTTATTACGCCACTGCCTGATGGATTATAAAGCTTGTTTTCCATGGACTTCAAGATCTTGTGTCGTCGGTCTAAGTAATGTAAATCTTCTAGAGCAAAATCACAAGAAATCGGCGTACAATGGTCGACAATAAACTGTTCCGAGAGCTGCAATTTGGAGTGAAATAGCATTTTTCGAAGGGCCTTGACATCCTCAAGGGCATCGTGTGCTTCGAAGGATTCTTGAAACAAGCATCTGTACAGTGCAGTCTGGCTTAGTGCGCAGGGTTGACCATTGGCTTGCTGCAGGGAAGGATGTTTGTTTCGTGCTAATTGCTCAAAGATGGAAAGACTTTCACCAAATAAAACTCCCGATGACTGTAATTTGTCATGGAATGAACTCGTACTGTTGCGAAGTATGACCGGTATATCAAATCGTTTCGCGTTATGGCCGAGAAGAATGGTACAAACATCTTTATCCGTTAAAGTTTTACAATATTCAACTGATGATTCCAGGAATAAACTAAAACGGGAGATAGCTTCTGATGAGGTGAGTGTTGTTAGCTGTTCTGCTTCTTTGAAAAGCGTACGTTGACCATTGACAGTTCTAATCGTCAGCTTGTTGACTCTTGAAGCGTATTTGTCTATCGCAGTATTTGGCAAAATATATTCTGAAAATGTGCAATGATCATACTTATCAACTGCTGACAATTGACATAGTTCGGCTGCTCTTCCGGTCGCGTTTGTTTCTGTATCAAACATGATTATGTTGTAGAATAGGTTATCATGGTAAACAATATCGGAACATGTTGGTCTGGGTGTATACTCAGAGACTGTATTCTCATATGTTTTGAAACTTTTGTCTGATACACAAGAAATGTCGAATACTTCAGGTGCTTCTCTTGTTGATGTTATTGTTGACATTTTGTCCAATGTGAGGCCCACATTACTTTCATATGTTTTTCCCTCTTGTTGCTCTTTTCTACTGTTATGAGATAGCCTCCTTGAATGCAGCTGATTTCTCTGCTTTTTGAATTCGATTGTTTTCTTTCTAACATTATCATTACTTTTCTTTTTATCCAATTTTAGGTTGTGGTCAGTGCAAATACTTCCTGGCTCAACACCCATTGCCTCCAGAGTTCGATTGATATAAGTGTGGCCGATGTTGGTTTGGGCCACCGCACAGGCTACTCTATAATCGTTGCTTTCGCTTCCACCGTAGAAGCGAATCTTTGGGGCTTTTGAACCAACAACACTGTTGAATTACTCATTGCGCTGGGAGTTTGCCACAGGAGCAAGCTTTTCAACGACTTTATCACTGTAATACTCGCTGAACAACTCCACTAAAGCATTGTATAGACAATCTCCATACAGATCTTTACCATGCGGTAGATGGGTGTGTCTGTATTCAACTGGATCCTGTTTATATCCACACCACTCATCATTGCATTCATCATGGTTGCCAAATGCATGAGGAACAATGGACTTCAGGAAGGTTTGGATGGATTTAGGATCACCTTTTCCTTGATTGACACAAATTGAGAAACATTTTACCAGGTAGTTGATGACTTTTTGAGATAATGGTGAGCTATTGATAAATTTGTTGCTTTTACTCAGGTTGTATAGCCTGGTTGTTAGAGAGCGTTTGATATGTATTATATCACTGTATTTTTCAATGCCATATGGGACCTTTTCATGAACATAACATTCTGTTGTTGAATCATCATCGCCAGTGTACTTAGAATATTTAATGTTATAGTTTGTGGCATTCTGGAACAGGTCAACAGCCGACAATGGTTCCATCGATTTAGACGAGCCTGTATGGTTTTTACGGCAATCATGATGTCTAGGCTGTTCATGACTTTTTGCAGCATGTTCACATATTCTGCAGGTCTTAGTTTTGGTAGTGTAATCAATTATCTTGCCTGTATCCAACCCCATAACAGCACCTTGACCAGTATTTGAATTAAAGCCTTTACCCCGCTTCTGCCATCCCATGTCATAAGAGACGCTGATTGGAATAAGATCATTTTCATCTGGTTCAGCCCCCATCAAGATGGCACTATTTTTTTCTTTAATGGCAACATCTTCACATGATTTTTTAGCAACACCTTCAATAATAGAACCAACTTCTCTCTCTCCATTCTTAAAACTTGCTCGGCTCATTGTAGGGATGTTCATGGTTGACAGAATGCTATTTAGATGTGTTTCGCCTATGCCTGTGTGCAAGCTTGCCAATGCTGCTCTAGAATTGATGTCATATGCACTAGGACCACACTTGCCAGATTTGTGTTTACCACTGGTTTCTATTGTATTCTTTTCTCCACAGAACTCACATTTAATGATCAACTGAGTTGCCAAAGCAAAACACTTTTCAGACACTGTGTTTGCAATTGACATTGGACCTAAAAAAATAAATAAAATTCTATATAATTATAAATAGTTTGTGTATAGTATATTCTATATTTAGGGAATTAATTTTTGGTATATTACAGGTAATAAATTACATGTAATGTACTAAATACTTGTAATAACCTGTAATTTGTGCCACTTTCTTTACTTGTGATATTGTGTATACCATGCAGATATATGTTATAATAAAGTATATTTGTATATTTTTAAAGTGTATTTGTATTACCCGTATAGAAATAAGATATGAGCAATGCATGTTATAAAAACTTTCACAAATAATGCTCATATAAATTGTTGTTTACCTTTCGTGCAAAATTTACATGTCTTTAACTCTTCATATAACATATCAACGTCAAAAATGCGTGAGCCGTGTGGCCTATTTTCTTGGAGTTCTTCATGGGCCTGTTTTTAGGAAAGAATTTCCACAGTGTGGAATTGAGTTAATTGATAAAAATTCAATAGCTTTCAATGTTTGTCCGGGAAATACGTACCGCCGCCGATCTCGTATAAACCCGTTTCACGGATAGGTCGCTTTTCTCTTCGCTTACTTCCAAAGGACGCTTTTGACGCCAACGATAATAGCCCTCGCGAAGCCTAGCTGTATTGCAGATGTTTCTTGCCGAAATTGTCCCAAACTTTCCTGAAGACACACGATTTTTAAATCTAAAAGACATCTTGTTTTGAAAATTTTCCGGACACACTTGTACTTTAAATTTCCCGCGCGGTCCGCGAGGCGCGCGTAATTTGCGTGGATGAGTAACGCGCGCTGACGTCGACATATGTTAAAATTAGTTCCCAGTCTTTACAAGAATATAACTGTAGTTTTTAATTATTTCCCAAGGCCTCGATCTTAACTGAATTTCTCGATGCTCTCCTCAATATTTTTAAACGCGGTGTTTTTTGAACGGTTATCTGTAATTATCAGCAATTTAAAAAATATACAAATTATTCAACAAAAGGCCTAAAAAATGATAGAGATATCGTTCCAGTTTTGTAACTTAGCTCAGTGGCCACAGCCAACATCACAGAGCCAAACCCCATCCAGTTCCTGTTTCTCTTTGAGTCTTTGCATTTCCTCACAGTCTGTGTTCGTTATTATATTTGTCAAAATGATCGTATTCTTGGACTACAAGCTCCCAAATGATCCTGATTCATCGTAGGTGATCAACGTATTCATTTAGAAAGCTGAAGTTGTTTTTACAGGGTTAATCGACGCAGACAAGTACAAAAACAAAAACAAACGGCTTTGGGCTAGTCGTGGTATACAGCGTGTATAAAAAAAGGTAGTCCAACTTTGGTGCGCTATTGTACGTGTACTTCTCAGTGTATGAACGAAATTTTTTCACATTCGGAGAGATCAGGCTTTTAACTATCGGATGACATGCTTTTAATACCAAATAGTGAAAAAGTGAGCACATACGAGGCTGATAGAAGATGTTAATCGCAATCGCATATTTTCACCTTTGAGCTTAATTAAAGCAGTGCATAACAAAAGAAAAAACAATTAATCACGAACATGTCACAGCTTGCACTAATTTTATGCAGCATTGCTTGGAATGTTCTCCTGATGTGATTTATTCCTACTTAATATGCATATGCGGGTAGTTTATTCAAAAGCAAAATTCTGCAAATTCTGCTTTCAATGGTTTTAGTCCCAACTCTCAGAGGTGAAAATATGCGATTTCGACTAACACTTTTTATTTGCTCATTTTTTCACCATTTGGTATCTAAAACATGTTATTCGATAGTTAAAAGCCTATAAACCTTTCGGAATGTGAAAAAAAATCGTCAATAGAATGAGTAGTTCACGTACAATAGCGCACCAAAGTTGGATTACCTTTTTTTTTGCACCCTGCATGTACAGGGTATTAACCAGAAAACAGCTCTTTTACACGCGCTTTTTGCCACATAAATATTTCCAGCCTATTCCAGGATAATTTCCATTTTCGATGCACTCAAGTAAGGCGTAATTTTGTTTATGTTCGACATATTCGTCTACATATGGTTTTGACCATCTAGGTTATCACATTCTCAATATTGAACTAGTTTGTTTGTGATTATTAATTGGCGTCGTATTGAATAAACTTGCATTATTAAATACCTGGTACTGCACAGCGCTTCGTCGCGTTGTGGTCTTGTGTGATACTGATACTGGAAAAACATTCCTCACTTCTTTAAACTGCATATGAAATGAAAATTTCGATATCTGGTTTTTTGCATTTTCTAAAAAATTCGTATTTTCCGGTCATAAATATACCGACATTGTCGAAAAAATTCGGACTAGAAGTTTGTGAAATTTACGATTAAAGTTCGATTTTTAGACTCTTAACTGGTGAAATTCTTAACATTCCATCGCGCGGCCAATGACGTAGGCAGTGTGACACAGCTCGATCTTTTGATAGGTATTACTGCGATGTTATATAGCTGCGTCTATGTACAATTGGGATTCCGGAGCGATTTTGACGAATCCGTTTTTTATAGTTACGAATTTTGATTTATAGACAGAATATAATTACAACATGAAGAATCGTTGCACCCAAAAATGCACTTTTTATGCCGCGAGAGACTATATACCGCATCTTGAGGGTACCCTGCAACTAATTTTAGGAGACATAGTTCATCTTCGATCGCCAGATGCTTTTTGGACCATGCCATGAAACCTAATAATTCTATCTAAACTGTACCTTTTCACACACAGATCATACATAGTTCGTCTGAAGAAATTGATTCAACTCAAGACATCAAAGGTATAGCATGTTTTATGGCTTCTAGGGAAACATAGTTGCATTGATTTTTTAGCGTGTAGAAAAGATATTCTTGTGCTGCGGGATAATTCCGCGTCTATCGGTGTCTTACACTACTCTAAAGTGAGAACTCTTCTTATGTGAGTGACGTGAGCGAGAGTGTTCTCATCTTGGTTTCATCACGTTTTCAAGCGCTGAGAAAACTAGAAAATTTTTGGACGTTGGAGAAAAAACTGATCGAGAAGACTCGATAAATTGGTTGGACCATTTTGACTACAAAAAAAGATTTAATTGGTTACAAGACGGCCACAGGCAATGCATTTAAGCTTGCAAACGAGGTAGTGTAATAAGGGGTATAATAATCCCCGAGCCGGTGCGAAGCACCGGGCGAGGGTACTACTTCCGCGCGGGAATACAAATGCGAGATGAAATTTGTCCACCATTATGTCATGGACGTTGGGCGTTTTTGTAAGTTATGCGCATGCGTGAGTTTAAGACGAGTTAAAACTGGTAACTAGCAAACGTTTACAAACGTGCGATTGGCTAAATTAAAATTTGGGTTCACGTCAGCATAACTGTATCTTGAATTATAAAACTTTTTCAAAATAATATTTTTCATTTGGGTGGTCTAAAAATATGCGAAGAGTTGAGTCGTAAAATTGATTAAAATATAATGTGAAAGATGCCTTCGGATAGAAAAACTTTCATTCAAATGCATGGTAAAAAATCTACGACTTTGAAGCATTTTTAAAGTGTTTTTGAACAGGTAAATGGGTGGATTTTGTATTTTAGAGCATGCAAGTATTTTGTAAGTTTAATGTGTGGATTTCGTAGAATTGCGCGGCTGAGTTACTCGACAGAAACGGAACTTTCGAAGTATGTTTGGATATTGAAAGAAAGCGAGAGACAATTCTCTATCAAGTGGTCCCTTTTAAAGCAAGTCCCGGCGTGTAGAGCTGGAGGAAAAAGATGTAATCTGTGTTTGGAGGAGAAACTTCATATCCTTGAATTGAGCAAAGACAGAGCGTTGAATAAACGATCGGAATTGTTTGCGAAGTGTAGACACCGCAATAAATTCAGCGCGCAAAAATTCAAAATCGCAAACGCACGCGCAAGTCATCTGAACGCGTCAGCAAACCGTTAGTTATAAAATCATAGTATCCATTCGCCTGAAGATCGCTTTTAAGCGTGAAACACAGTGTAGCGATGAAAATATTTTAAGATTAAATATAAATATAAATATTGCTCTATCACACCTCGATATTGAGCACTCTTTGTTCAAGTACGGACAACGAAATATTATATTGGATATAATATCATCATCATATATTATATATATATATATAATATATATAATATATATATATATATATATATATATTATATATATATAATATATATATATAATATATATATATATATATATATATATATATATAATAAGAACTTACTGACTGAGAGTGAGGTCTGTACGGTAAAATATCAAACCGAGGTCGTGCCGTATTGACCGAGCGATAGCGAGGTCAATACACCAAGACCGAGGTTTGATATTTTACCGTACAGACCGAACAGTCGAAGTTAGTAAGTTTTTTATTATATGGCATATTTCATGCAGACATTGTAATGATTAGTTAGTTTTTGCCGTGAATTTTGCCTTGTTTTCACAGGGCAATAAGAATTGCGTATTGCCCGTGGGCAATACGGGGAAATCCGGACCTGTCAGCAGCCAATCAAATTGCAGAATTAACCAAAACAAGCGCTTGCCATATAATAAATATATTTATCACATACTTGTGCCTTTATCAAGGCGATAACAGGGTGACATAAAAACGATATCGTCACTGATATCGCTTTTTGTCACTGATATCGCTTTTTGTCACTGATATCGCTTTTTGTCCCGCTGCATTTGCCGCTGTCAAAACAAAGATGGCTGACTCGAGCAGTTCGAGGTTTGTTTCAGTCGATGTCGATTGGTTTTTAGAAGAAAAAAAAGTATGTGACAAACAGGTTATCACAATTGGGACAAGGTGATATCAGTTTTATCGCAATCAGGACGATATCATAAATGTCCCTCGTTCGCTGCGCTCACTCGTGACATTTATGATATCGTCCCTCAAGCGATAAAACTGATATCACCTCGCCCCTCATGTGATAACCTATACATATATATATAATTTATATATTATATATATATAATATATATATATATATATATATATATATATATATATATATATATATATGTGTAAGGTGTATTTGTTCTTCTACACAAGCATGACCAACCGCGCAAGCAGAAAACTCTACTTGACCGCGGTGGGAATCGAACCCGCGACCTTCGCATTTCTAGAACGATGCTCTACCGTCTGAGCTACAAGGCCAAGTTGGGAACAACTGTGATTTTACTTAAGATGTTATTGACAATGCGGAGTTTCGTCCTTTTACATGACGACATGTAAAAGGACGAAACTCCGCATTGTCAATAACATCTTAAGTAAAATCACAGTCGTTCCCAACTTGGCCTTGTAGCTCAGACGGTAGAGCATCGTTCTAGAAATGCGAAGGTCGCGGGTTCGATTCCCACCGCGGTCAAGTAGAGTTTTCTGCTTGCGCGGTTGGTCATGCTTGTGTAGAAGAACAAATACACCTTACACATATATATCCACAAGTGAACACATGGCTCAATTAAGAGCAAAAAAAGCACATATATATATATATATATATATATATATATATATATATATATATATATATATATGCGTTGTAAAGTATTGTATTTCATTCTGTCTGAAGATGAGTTTGTAATAAGTAGAAAATTTACGTTCTCAATCTGTGTCTTGTTTGAATTATATTTTAATTCTCAACATGTCTTGTTTGATCGGAATTTGCTTTTTACTTTACTTCGAGAGTACGACTACGAGGTATCGGGAATCCCGTCTGGAAGAGAAACTCGTCTTAAATTCGTATTTAGACGGATAAATCAGACGAGTTTCTGATATAAGCACCGGTCAAGGACGAATAAATTCATCCATAGCCAAATTCATATTCAGACTGATTTTCACTTATAACTTTCCCGTCTAAGATGAGTTTCTAATATAAATCCGCCCTAATATGAATTCGGCTATTCTTAATTCTTTTAGTTTCTTTCTTTTAAGCCTATTTTGAAATGCATTATTAATTCTTCTACTTTACTGTGACTTCATTTAATTAAAAATACAAAACAATCGCACCGTAACCATTAGCTTCACTTGGGCCGCATATAACTAACTTATGGAAAGATAGTGCTTTAAGGAACTGTATGTGATATTTTAACGACAACACGAGTGGCTAAAATTAGGTTACAACTTACAAGCTACGAATAAGATACAATTGTTTGCGTTTTAGACGAGAAAATATCATGAACATGTAACCGAACTCATTTAAATTGTTAGTTTCATTTAAGATCCTACCAAAAAGGTATTCAGTAAAATAAAAAAGTGTAGCCTTTCAATGCAAGATCGTGAGGTCTATTGTTAAAGGCAGTGCTCTCCGAGTTTAAAGGCGGAGGTTCGAGTCCCAGATTGGAATGTTTTTTTTTCTTTTATTTCATTAAAGATCCTTCCAAAAAAAATAGAGTAAAATAAAAAAACTCTAGGCTTGCACTACAAGAACTGGTGGTGTAATGGTGAAGGCGATGATCTGCCAAGTATACAGTCGATGGTTCAAGCCCTGGATAAACCGAAAAAGAAGAAGGTAATAAAGCGAGAATTTGTTAGTGTAAGAGGAGTAGAAAGAGAGGGCGAATATGCTCTCGGCTCCTTGCCCCGGGAGCCGAGGCCGCCCAAATTTTTTTGTACTCGTATACCCCTAATTCACCCTACCTATCCCCTGATTTCCCTAAAGATTAACTTTGATTTGCAAAGATTAACCGAGTACAAACCTCCCCGAGCAACATGCCTACCATTTTTCCTTTTTTCCCTTTTGTTTACCACCGCCATGAGAAACGTACCATGCTGTTCTCGATACCACGATCTTGTACTTGATAGTCCACGACTTTGCCGCAAGACTAACTGGTGATTGTTGAAAGCATGCACAAACTTATTCACCATAACCTAACCATGTTTCATTAATAAGGAAAATTTTCATCTAAAACGAGATTCGAACCTTCGACTGGTGACACACGAGACTAACATTTTGACCACAACACTACGAGACCTTGTGCTAAAGAGCCGTGGTTATTTAATTTACTTTATCCTTTTCACGAAGTTGATAATGAAAAACGGTTACAGTAGGATTCGAACCATCGACTTACCACTTGGGAGACCATTGCCTTTGCCATTAGACTATGAGATATTGTAATCTACAACTATGGTTATTTCATTTACTTTATCGATCCTTTTAACGAAAGTCATAATCAAAAACGATTATGGTAGGATTCGAATCATCTTTTGACCACTTGGGAGACCATTGTCTTCACCACTAGACTGGGAGATATTGTGCTGAACGGCTATGGGTATTTAATTTACTTTATCCTTTTCGCGAAGGACATAATGAAAAACAGCGAATCTTGGACTCGGATCATCGGCTTACGACGTTGGAAACCATTGCCTTCGCCACTAGACCACTAGATCTTGTGCTAAACGGTTATGATTATTTCATTTACTTTATCCTTTCTTCGAACGATATAATGAGAAATAGTTACACTCGGATTCGAACATCGCATCGACTGGTAACTTGGGACACCATTGAAGATGTTTTTTACTTAAATTTTATTCAGTTCATAATGAAAAAGATAAAAAGTACGTGAGTAATGTGACACGCAGTGGATACAACTCCAAAATCCGAGGGCTTCGTATATATTATGTTGCTTAATCTGATGATTGTGGGACAATTATTATTCGTTTACTGTGACTGCGCAGCGTTTTTATACAGACTATGGCTTTTTTTGTCGTTTTAAAATTCGATTTCCCACTTGGGAGACCATTGCCTTCTCCACTAGACAACGAGATCTTGTGATGAACGGCTAGGGTTATTTCATTTACTTTATCCTTTTCGCGAAGGACATAATTAAAAGCAGCGATACTCGGATTCGAACCATCGACTTACCTCTTTTGAGATCAATGACGATGTTTTTTACTTAAACTTTCAGTTTTCAGTTCATAATGAAAAATATAAAAAAGAACGTGACACGCAGTGGATACAACTCCAAAAGCCAAGGGCTTAGTATATATTACATTTCCGATTATTGTGGGATTATTATTCGTTTACTGCGACTGCGCAGCGTTTTCAATACTAAATTTGGCTCTTTGTCGTTTTGCAATAGCGTTTAGGTATGTTCCGTAAATAGCGTTTAAGTATTTTCCGGTTATTTGTTTCCACCACTAGGCTACAATTTTTTGTGTTGAAGCTTGCCATTAATTTATTCATTAAATTTTTTAAAGTCGGAATGAAAAATAATTCATGGAGTGAACCATTGACTTAACACTTGGAAAACCATTGTATTCTCCACTCGACTACGACACCTTGTGCTCAACGGCCATGGTTATTTAATTTACTCTGTTCTTTTCTCGAAGTCCATAATAAAAAGCAGTGATGGCTATGGTTATTTAATTTCCTTTAACCTTTTCTTGAATGAGATATAAAACATGCATGGATTCGAACTATTGTTTTTGCCACTAGACCATGGGATCTTGCGCTGAACAGTTGTGGTTATTTAATTTGCTTTATCCTTTTCGCGAAGGACATAATGAAAAACAGATACACTTGGATTCGAACATATCGACATAGCTTGTAAGACCATTGTTTTCGCCACTAGACTACGAGATCTTGGAGACCATTATAACCTTGGAGAAAAGAATGAAGTGAATTAAATAACCATATGGTTCGATGGTTTGAATATTGTATTAACCATGAGAGAATTTATTTCCAATTTTTTAGTAATGATAAAAGAAGGTAATCAGGTTTAATAAATTGATGTAGGCCTCCAATAATCACTAGTTATAGTCTTGTGATAAAATCATGGACTGTCGTCAAGTGCAAGATCTAGGAATCAGGAACAGGATGGTACTTTTCCCATCACAGCTAGAGAAAAAAAAATGGTATTCAGTCAACCTTTGCAAATGAAAGTTAAACTTTAAGGAGATTCAGGGGAATCAGGGGATTTTTATAGGTATATATGCACGGTTAATGCGTGGTATATGAGTATTGTATTTTCCAGTGAAGTCAAGCCGAATTTCACAGATTCTAGTTCAAATTAATTAAATACCATTATCGCAAAGACTGATATATTTTAATAAGGAAATATGAAAAATTAAAGTGTAAATGAAACATTTAGTTATAGTACGCTGGGACATTACCTTCAATTTTCGTACAATATTGTCGTTTCATTAGCGTGTCTCAACATTTTCTACTAGTTTCACAGCTCAAATGGCGCCCCAAGAAACATGTTGATATTGGTGAACAACTTACTCAATCTTCGCGACTAAAAATTGAACTCGAAATTAGTGGCTATCACATGTGTGCAAACACGGGAAACACACGCTACCACAAGTTGGTTATATTAAGATCGAAGCTAATCATTACGGTGCGATTGCTCATTTAGCAATTATTTATTGCGTATTTTTAATGAAGTCAAGTCCATTTTCACACGTCATAAATTAAAACTAACCGTAGCAAAACCCTCAAGCCATGTAGACATTGCTTTTACGGGAATTTAAGAGTGTCGGTTTCGGGCAATGGTTCTGTTCGTAACACACTAATTTCCCACTAATTTCGAATTTCGCATGTTTCGAATTTTTCTGGACACAGACTCTAGATAAAATTCATTCAAAACAAAAGCGAACTAATATTTTATAAATACCAACACAATCGTCATATTTTAAATGCATGGGAAACATAAAAAATCAAATAATAAACCGTTTTCTACACGACTGAACATTACCTTTAATGCTTATATTTTTGCACAATTTTAAAGTTTCATAGTTTTCCAACCCTATACCTTAACCTTACACCACCATATCTTGAAGTGAAATGTTGGAGTTCTTTTTTTATTTCACTTCACTATTTTTCGAATAATTTTAAATGAAATAAAAAATACGTTAGTGGTGGTACTTTAGTTACATGTTGATTACACGGAATATATTTATTAATATTTCCAGGTAATCCTTTTACTATAGATATATAGGATGTAGTTTTGTTGAAACTGAGCCTGAAACTTCGTAATATAAGCAATTATTAAGACTCAAATGACGCACTCAGACCACTTCAAAAGTACTTCAACATTTTCGTTTGTTTAAAACTAACAAAGCAATTCTTGTTCATTTTAGCAGAAAAAGATTTGCTATTAATTTTTGCACTGAAGTTCAAAAAAAGTAATTAACCCCTATTAAGACACAATATTCGTGCACTGGCCTAAATATAAATCTAGTCACGCGATTGCCCAAAAAATCAATGACGTGGTTTCTTGTTGCCTAGCGACATATCATGAGAATCATAGTTTGTTCGCAGGACGCCTTGTTTATTAAAAAGTGACAGCCTGTAGCGAAGCTTGGATCTTCAATGCAGCAATCAATCAACTCGGATTGTTTGCTGTCGAGTTGCCGACCATACAATGAACTCGAAATTTCAATATTGCACTCGGCCTACGGCCTTGCGTAATATAGAAATTTCTCGTTCATTGTATGGTCAGCGCGTGCGTTTATTCGTAAACAAAACACTCGCAACAGTCTCTATAACCCTTAAATTAACTTGTAAATTGTATGGATGCTTGTACCGGTATGAATTCCTTTTATGATGCTTCCTCGCACGTTTAGCTTCAACTTCCTCTCCCGTTCCGCGACGCGATTATTTGATACCGTCTTTTGTCTCAATCGACTTTAGCGCGTGTGACATCCTGTTTGTTTTAGATTCAAAGCAGTTTCAGCGGAGTTCCAATTCTGTTTGAACGCTTATCTCCAATACGTCTTGACGTGCCAAACACATAATTATCTTGATTATCCGAAGTGTGACGATATCCGCGCTCTTGAAGTTTTCTTAGTAAGCACGCGAGCAGCGTAATATCAAAATCGATCGAGTATTGTTTTACAGCAACCGGCTTGCTTGAAAAAAAAACAGTGCCGATAAAAGATTGCCACAAAAATATGCAAGAAAGAATGTAATATGTCGCCGCCATATAAAGTGAGACCGTTGTTCAAAATTGGCTGCAAAGATAATGATATATTATATACCTAGCTAATAAGATTAATTTTACTGCACGAAATTATGAATGACTGAATTCTGAAATGATCTACTTGCTTGAATGACTTACTTTTAATCGTTATACACATTGACTAAATTTTACATGAAATAAAATACGCTATTCAGTGCTTCCTTTTTAGCTATAATTGTATCGAAAACAGGTGAATAGCTGCATGCGTTTAAGATGGGCTAATGTAGTTTAAACCACATTAATTTATATTAGGCTATATGCCTTAATTTTAGGATAAAGGTTATTCCGAATAGATTCATTGTACCAATTAAAAATTTCGATTCAAATCTGAGTCATATTCAGGAGAAAAAAAAAGCACAAAATGATTCAGAATTGAATCAAAATATAGAGTTTAAATTTGATTGTGTTTTTGTTTAAATTTTTGATGAACACAATTAATCTACGACTACGAATTATTTTTATCTTATATCTGGTGAAATTATCAGTTTGAAATGGTTCCCTATATATTTATCTTTGGGTACTAAACTAATTCATAAAAATATAGATTTAGTGATATATATTTGAACATTCGACTAAATCTTTGGGTGTGCAATTATTTTTAGGCGATTTTAATCGACTAACTGCAATCGAAATATATGGCAAAACTGTTTGAAATTTGGTGATTAAAATCGTACCAAAAAAAATCGCGTCCTGTGCGCCTAGTTTTGTTATTCATATGATATTCATAAAAGCAATGATAGTTTGTTTATGATGTGTCCAATAAGGAAAAAAATAGATACCGTTTAGTTCCTGCTTCATTAAACTTTCACCTATATCCTCGGAATATATTTTGGGGACCCGGAACTGTTCAATTTCGTCAGAAATGAAATTATCGTCGTGGCATCACGTCCACAATATTGATAATTCAGTCGGACGGTTTTCCGCATAATTAACTCAAGTGTGTAATTCCGCAGCCCGCCTTAGTAAATTTCCTTGTCAAAGAAGGGACGTGCAAAATTGCAAGACAAAGCTTAATTATAGCACATATATACAAATTAAAAATTGAATAAATGATAAGAATGTTCAAAACAAAGAAGATGAAGCTGAAATGGTTTGCCTTTTTGATGCTGTTTGTTCAAAACAGTTTCGCCTTCAGTACAACGATCGTGACTAAAACAACACACGAGTAACACGAGTTACATACGAGTACATACGGGTGACATACGAGTACATACGAGTGACATACGAGTACATACGAGTGACATACGAGTACATACGAGTGACATACGATTACATACGAGTGACATACGAGTACATACGAGTGACATACGTTGGATATACGACCAAAATCAGAATAGCCCTTGTTCTTTCACTTTTATTTACTTTCATTATGGATTTTGACGATTCAGACGGCGCAGAAAAGGTAATTCGTTTAAAATAGATATGCTATTCTTCGTACAAGTATCGATATGGTAAAATTATGCAATTCTTAGTACGAATATGAAAATGTTAATACACAAACGAGTGAGAATTAAAGACTTTAAATTTAATAGTTTATTATTTTGATCAGTATCTTTCTTTCGATTCTGCAGTTTAGTGTAGTGTGGTGTGGTGTGGTGTGGTGTGGTGTGGTGTGGTGTGGTGGTGTGGTGTAGAACATGGTAACAGGGGAACAGGGGAGCTACCAGTGGCAGTGGCTCTGTTCCCCCAATCCCCAGTTCTCCTGCTCCCCAGTTTCCCTGTTCCCCTCTTCTCTATTACCACACTCCCAGTTCACCCACTCCCCAGTCCCTCCAAACTAACACACAAAAGTAACCAAATTACAAATACTACAATTTATATTATTCATATGGATAATATGATAAATTATGATGTATATGTTTTGTTGAAAGAAACATTTTACAGTGAAACAACAATGTGCATTTTATAACTTGAAATTATTAAGTAATAAGGAATTATTGCAGTTTTTAAACATTATTAAACACTTTATCTACTGTGTGAACCTCAATTAGCTGCCAAAAAACATTGCATTATTATGTATATTACCTTTTTATGACATTTATTGGAATACATTTCCTGTAATACTATAAATATCAAAAATGCCCAACTTCTTGATTATATATGTATTTATAGGAATAGTTAAAGAATGACAAAACCATATTGTGTAAAGTCTAAATGCTACTCCCAATGAATTCTCCAAGTGTTACATTAATTACACAATAAACAATGTATAATTATGATCAGATCCATATGATTAATATAAATTGCAGTATTTGAAATTTTATTACTTTTGT
Organism: Dendronephthya gigantea; assembly: GCF_004324835.1. Lineage (NCBI taxonomy): Eukaryota > Metazoa > Cnidaria > Anthozoa > Malacalcyonacea > Nephtheidae > Dendronephthya > Dendronephthya gigantea. The sequence continues at coordinate 64,254 of NW_021163257.1, read as the reverse complement.
TTGTTAGTTTGGAGGGACTGGGGAGTGGGTGAACTAGGGAGTGTGGTAATAGAGAAGAGGGGAGAAGGAGAACTGGGGATTAGGGGAACAGAGCCACTGGGTAGTTCCCCTGTTTCCATGTTCCCTGTTCCCCATTTTAAAGATAGCCATGTGGTGTGCAGTGCAGTGCACTGCAGTGCAGTACCAATAAGTGTCTGTTGCACCTTGTTTTTTAGGCCATTATATCCATAGGCTAATATTAGTTCCCTAATGTATTAAAAAATTCATGGTGAAGTACTTTCATCACCTTGTTAATGAAGGAAACATCAAAAAGGAAGAGGCAAAGTGCTGAGGTAATTGACCTGACAAATGATCAAGAGGAAACATTCCCTAGCAGTACTGGTTTATCTCCCATAAGGAAAAGACTTTTTACTGATGATGAAAGGGATGGTAATCTTACAACAGGATCAGTGAAAATAGAACCTGTAGCTGTTGATTGCCTGAGCATAAACGATGACCATATACAATATTACCGCAACAATCGAGAGCTACCAATGTTTAGTGAGAGCAGTCCTAACCTCGAAGAAATATTCAATATATGCCTTCTTCATGATGTATCAAAAGAGAAAATTGTTAAGGCAAAACCAACTCGGATTAAGGAAACTGCTACGTTTGTTGTACAGCAAAATTTAATCAACCTTAAGCACCCATATGATGTTGAAGCAGATGACACGCCGGGATCTTTTATTAAGCGAGATCAGGTCCGTTTTTATCAAGCAACCCTAAGTGATGACGGCGAACTTAGTTTATCAACTGAAGTGCACGTGAAGAAGGACAGAAAAGGAAACATTATCGGAGGGACGTACAATCGTCGTGAAAATGGTAAATGGAAAAGTAAGGCTGCTGACCTAAGCAAGTTGTACGCTGTAGTGCGAAAACGAGCGGTACACAAAGAAACTCTCAAGCATTTTAGCACTTCTTTTACGCGATACGTTATTTTTGTTATGTCCGTACAAGAGTATAACGGCGTTCGTGGAAATCTGACAAGTCTGAAGGTGTACAACCTCTGGTTGAAGATGATTATCATTCATTATTACTTTAGCTCTGGAAATCCTGTTCCAATTATTCCATCAAAACATGGTAATGCAACAAAAGAAGACACACCGTTTTACAGACCAACAGAACATTCCGTTAAACAGGAATGCAAAGAAGCCGTCAAGTCGTGCTCCAGAGCTCCGCGGCTGTTAGCAGAATCCATAGGAGATGCCGACGTGACGATTTTGGAAAGTACAACAGACTCTTCTCGAGTTCGCAACCCAAAGCAAGTTTCCAATTACAAATTCAATTATGGAAGTCATTCGAAGTCCAATGATGAGATCAATGATGTAATCCTTATGTTGCTAGAACAAAATCAAGAAAGCGAGTTTTTAATTTTAGAAGAAAATCAACCGTTCGTTAGAGAAGTATTATTTCGTCATGGATGTCAGCCAGCCATTGTTGCTTTTACAAACCAAACACTAACGGACGTTATGCGCTTTTGTACCAGAGCCGGTAGTGAAACTTCGTTTTCTCCTTTGCTTGCAGACACGACTTTCAATATTGCTGAGTACTATTTCACACAGACAGCTTACCAGAACTTGAGCTTGCGGAAACGGGACTCGTGCAGACATCCTTGGTTTCCAGGACCCCTTCTGATCCACAGAAACAGAGCCACTGATGACTTCAAGTACTTTTGGCAAGCAGTTAAGCGTGAAAACCCTAAGCTAGAAGGATTGCATGTCATTTGCACTGACGAAGACGAAGCATTAAGTGGTGGGATTCTACAAGAAACATGCGGTACAATTCACTTGCTGGGTTTGGAGCATGTTCAAGACAGTGTCGAAAGAAAGCTTACAGAGTTAAATTTCCCTGTTCGACAAAGAAAACTAATCCAAGCCGACATATTTGGTGGCCCTGCTATGGGAGAAGATGGCTGTTTTATGATTGTGAGAGCAAAGAAGAATTCGATGAAAAATCCGAAGCGTTTAAAACTAAATGGGAACGAATTGAAAGATCTTCAACCCAGAATAACCCACCCAGGTTTTGCAAGTATTTTAGCCGGTACAAAGAGAAGCAAATCAGAGAAAAAATGGCAAAATATATCCGTGATCGTGCAGGAGTTCCGAGAGGTTTTGGTCAGAACCCAGTAGAGTGGTTACATTACATGTCAAAGCTTGAAATCGATGCTGAGGGAGATGGCGTTAAACACAGAGATACTAGTCTTACAGCAGCTATTTCCAGCCTTAAGAACAGGGTTATGCGGCTGTATCAAGATGCTACGAAAGCTTTATATGGGCAAGGGCCATACAGATTAGACGAGGAGTACAAGAAATTTTCTCTTGATTACGATAGCTGGAAAGACATGTCGCTGGAGGAACGAAAGCCAGTGATGAAACGTTTTCTCACGAGTGTGTGTTGTCCACCTGTTCTTGCTTCCAGGGATAACCCAGTGACGACAGCCAGCGACGATGAGACCAAGTCCATTCAAAATAATGAAAGTGCAAGTGGAGTACCATCAATTTCAAAGATTCCAGAAGTTCGCCGTCTTTCTATCTCAGCGGATCAATTTGGTATTGCAGAAGAAATACTTCCTAACAGCACGCTGAGAGATATGATCAGGAATGCGGAAGCTCTATTGAATGAGCCAGGTGCAATTTTGCCAGCTGCGTCTGAGGATCCTCGAATGAGAACTGTGAAAAGTAGACTTGGCAAAGTTCCCCTCATTGTAAAGCCATCGAAAACCGGAAATCAGCTTGAGTGTCAGTGTAGCGTTTACACGGCCGTGGGTATCTGTCAGGACACAATTGCCGTAGCCGAAGACCTTGATTGGTTGGAAAAATATGCTGAAGTTATCCGGAAAAAATTTCTAAGAAAGCAAGGGACTGGTGTTAACCTCACAACGGCATATAACGCGCGAAAAACTTTAAAAGAGAAAGGGATGAAACCAGATGAAATTAAAAAAGTTGCAAGAAGAAAGAAGAAGGAAATGAAAGAATCGTGGCAACCGTCTACCCCCAGCCGCAGCCAAGGAACCCTAAAGCATTAAGAAACACTACAAGTCAATTATCATCGACGTTTACGCCACAAATTGCTTCTTCGACCTTATCACACCAGGACGAATTTAGTGATTCCGCACAACGTCATCTTGGTGTCTTAATCCCTAATACCATGCCAACTCACTGTCAGCAATTGCAGTACCTGAACGAGAATCAGAACCATTATCATCCGTCCCTGCCACAACCAAGTGAACCAACGTTACTCTTGGACCAGCACCAACAGATGCAACAACAGTTGCGTAACCTTCGCCTTCAACAAGCGCCACAACCTCACTTACCACAACTTCAGTTGCAACCACCACCACCACAACAACAACAATACTCATTAGCGTACCAACCAGTAGACTCCACTACCGTTTGGCATTCGGGCCTTTCACCTCATCCGTATCAAATTTGCATGCTACAGAACAACGTAAAGAAATGCTATGGGTGCAATCAGGACTTTACACAGAAATACCGTTTCCCACCTCACAACATCGTTGTTCGTCACACCGATAGAAGAATTCGTGGTTTGGATAACAACGGGGCCGTTCAGTATGGCGCAGACTTCACCAATACGTATTATCACTGTGATTTTGGCCACATTGCAAAAAAGAACCCCTACTTTGATGGCACTGTGTACGCAAGTTCAAACTATACTTGACTCCTGATCAGCAATCTGTTATAATGGTGGAAAGCTGAAAGTAAAGTTCTGCTAAGATTATTATCTTCATTGAAAACTCCTACTTTAATGGGACTATATACGCAAGTTCATAACTATAGTAAAGCTGAAAGTTAAGTTTTTGCTAATATTTCTTAATATTTTTTTTACATAAAACGGTATTGTTGAACGCAAAACTGTTGTTTTATATTGAAGTTATGAAATTATTTTAACGCATATCAACAGGAAAATCCAAAACCCGACATACCTTTGTCGGAAGACTATTTTTGGGTTTATATTCGATTCAATTCATCAGACTTTGCTCAAAATAATTCCAGTAATTTCGCGGCTTAATTTTGTCATTAAAGTAATATCACGGCTTACTTTTGTCAAGTTTTCCATATCAGCATTATCTTTTTAATGTTTTACCTTTTGATAAGACGTTTGCATTGGAAAAAGAACATTGATTAATATGTAACCAAACATTGCTAAAAGTTTGAATGACCAAACATTCTGTATTTCATGCTAAGTTTCACTTTTTTAAGTGAGGTAAAGTAAAGCGTACATATAAAAGATTAAATCCAGTTGAATCGTTGATTTCTTGTATGACCTCAAGAAATAGCTACTAATAAAAACGTATCATACTTTTTCAATACTTTAATAGTTTTTAGATATTAATTTTACCTTGCACAACCCACAATGCATTATGATTTAAGATGGCGTCGCTATTGACAAGAAAGTATATTTCATTTTTTTTTACCAATTTTGCGAAATTTTTCTTGTCATGTAACCACTAATAAGACTGAAAAGTGAAAACAATTTGCTACTTGTTTAGAACTCGTATGTGACTCGTATGTCATTCGTATGTACTCGTATGTTACTCGTATGTACTCGTATGTCACTCGTATGTACTCGTATGTCACTCGTATGTACTCGTATGTCACTCGTATGTACTCGTATGTCACTCGTATGTAACTCGTGTTACTCGTGTGTTGTTTTAGTCACGATCCAGTACAACTGGTACGTTTCTTTAAAATAATTGTTGTCAGAATTTGTGATATACGTTATCTGCATGCATGCCCTTCTTTAAGTCATAGCTAGATAGAGCAGGGTCAATTTCAACAGAAGGTATTACACTAATAGAAGTTGATGTGTTATGATTTACGAGGGTATATTCTTCTTTTGTATACGACATGAGGAATTTAAGTGTTATATATTGATGAAGCATGATGTAAAATTTTTCTTAATTCATAATGTCATCTTTTCATCATTGATGGCGAATTGAATGGAACGATAATAGGTTTTAATAGATGTTTCTGGTAAGTGAATATGTTCCATGCATGTATACTTTGTTTGGTTGTGTGAATTTTTTTTGGTTGAGTGTTTAGCGTGTTATATGTATGTGTAACCTCATAATATTGATGAAGCATGATGTAAAATTTCTATTAATTAATAATGTCATCTTTCCATCTTTGCTAGCGAAATGAATGGAACGCTTTACTTAAGCTTCCATTTTCACATCCCTTAAATTACACTGTGGATATAATTCAGTCGCAGAATGTGCATATAACGTTGAGTTTTCTAAATTCCTTGATTAACCCGGGTCCACGGCAGGTAATTTTAGGATATATAGTTAATCTTCAATCACCAGATGCTTTTTGGACGAACGATAGCTACGTCACCAACTGTCTGTGAAATATAAGAACCAGGCTTAAAAATTAATAAGAATGTAATTAAACTTTTGCAATACACATATATTTATATTTTAATTAAGGTACTTTACATCTTTTAAACGAAAACTTAAACTAACTGCAATGGTGACTTAACCTTGAAATCAAGAGTTACAATGCGACGCTAAATTAAATTTGCGTGCAAATACATAAACATGGCAATATGTGGCAAATTAACATATAAAACTAACCAAAGATCACTTTGTAAGTTTTCAAAGGGTCCTGTTTTGAAATATCCGGAATTGTAAGATCGTTTAAAACACCAGATGGCGTTGGTAAGCAAAATTGTCTAATTTGTCTAATTCACTTATCATTGCCTAATAGACCTTTTTCATGATGACGTCAAAGGCGGAAAGTATGATGTTACACGAAGTTTGATTGGCTCGATAGTTTTGTGGGGCCAATTAAATTTCGTGTAACATCAAACTTTCCGCGTTTGACGTCATCATAAGAAAGGTCTATTCAATTATGTTTACGCATCAACTGGTAATTATGTAAGTGTGAACTTTCAGTCAAACCTTGTTAGCACTACGAACTTAGCTTTACTGAGCCAGGCCCTGGACATGTGACAAAAGCCACGTTTACACTAGAAGCCTAGATCTGGCCTGGGCCAGGTCTTGGACAGGTCTAGGTAATATGTGCCACATTCACGATATCGAATAGCCAACATATAATTGACAAAATACATGGAGCACGACCTAATATAAAACAAACTGAAAAGTGTTAATACTAGAATATATCATAATATTAAGTTGAAAATAGATCAGGACTAGGTAAAACCCATTCATGATCACATAACAAAAATCGTGCTCCAGATCAGGTCCAGGCCTGGTTAATGATTACTTCGGAAGACCTGGCCAAAGTGCGTTTAAACGACGACCCCAGCTCTTGCAAGTGTCAATTAAAATACAGAAACCAGTAATCGCCTCAATAAAATACTAACATGACACCCAAAATAGCGGACTACGATTCGTGAACATTGCAGGAGCCCAATACCTCATAAATACGCAGAGTATTTTCTATAATATGCAGAGAGAGATACCCAAGTCTATTTTCTGACAGCGACAGCTAATTGGATGTTGATAGTTGAAAGGCAACAGCACTTCCCATATAGAAGTAAATTATATGAAAACATTCAGACAAAATAACCTAATAAGTGACGAAGTCTATTCAGTCTAGCTGAAAACGTACTAAAAAGCTACCTAATTATCAGATGTAGGCAGGGGCGTAACTACAGGGGGGGGGTTTGGGGGGTGTGACACCCCCCCATTCTGTTAAAATGGTACATTCGTCGGGCAAAAATTGAGAGCAAATGTCGGGCAAAACTGTTGGAAAATCATTTTGACGACAAAATAATCAAAAAGATTGTAAAAGACGTAATTTATAGGTTATTAATAAACAACTGATAGAGGTCATTTGTCGACTCGATACATTGCCAATTTGCCATACTCGTTGCTGTACTGCGTTCTGCGAACGCCAGCACCGTCACCTACGTGTTAAAGCAGGCGTGTTACTCTGATGAGCTGGGACGAATTTATCTGCTGTTTGGCTTCTTTCAAAGTCAACTCGACTCTTTCTTTAGCGGTCTATGTTTTAAGAATAAGGATTTCTTTTTAACCATAGGCAGCCCACGCTCGCGCGCGTACGCGAGGTTACTCGGTATATATTATGACAAGGTTGGCAACTTTTTTTACTAATATTTACTACAACGTTTGCTACGGCCTGAATTTCTCGCTCATTACAAATAAAAATAATATAAAAATTACATCGGTTTATACGCTGGTAATTTGACTATATTCTCCCGAAGTTTTAACTTCAAACGTCAATTTTAAGGATGCTAAAAAAGCAAATGTTTATCGAGATTTTGACAAAATTTTATTAAAACCATGCTGGGGACACCCAGCCTACCCTGTCGTCATCTTTTTGAATTGCAAATAGAAAGCTGATTGGCTGTCGTTTTTTCAGTTGGAGAAAGAGCCAATCAGCTTTCTATTTGCAATTCAAAAAGATGACGACAGGGTAGGCTGGGTGTCCCCAGCATGGTTTTAATAAAATTTTGTCAAAATCTCGATAAACATTTGCTTTTTTAGCATCCTTAAAATTGACGTTTGAAGTTAAAACTTCGGGAGAATATAGTCAAATTACCGGCGTATAAACCGATTTAATTTTTATATTATTTTTATTTGTAATGAGCGAGAAATTCAGGCCGTAGCAAACGTTGTAGTAAATATTAGTAAAAAAAGTTGCCAACCTTCTCATAATATATAACGAGTAACCTCGCGTACGCGCGCGAGCGTGGGCTGCCTATGTTTTAACAACTAAATAACAAGTGCCTAAACACAAAGGATAAAAAAGGATTCGAATTATGGAAGGTAATTAACTACCTGTCATATTATATATTCACAAATTTAAATTCATTGTGTCTTATTTGCCTTTATTATAATAACGCAAGTTGCCAGTTTATGGTCTGAGAAGGCCGTTTCCGACGATCTAGAGGAGCTAATTTTCAAAAATTTTTCGCTCGGCGCCAACCATGGTGGCGCCTCGTAGATTTCCCCAAATAACTGTAACGCAGTCTGCTTACAGCCCATCAAAAAGACGTTGTAATTGCATTTGCTTGCCACGCCCTTTTCAGGGCATTTGTTGCAGGCCACGCCCTTTAGTAGGGCAAATTTTCTTTACACCCCCCCAACGCTTAGGGTCAAGTTACGCCCCTGGATGTAGGCAAGAAAAGATCAGTAAGTTTCGCAGCAATTTCTGCCTATCTCCAGCTAGTCTACTGTAACACTACAACATACATTGCACAAAGGCAAGGTTGAATTGATGGAATTTAGATCGCTCAGTTAGCGTTAAGGGCAACGTTCTCCAAAGATGACAACGATTCCTCCTCGGCAACATTTCTTATTATTAGGATTGTAGTATTCTGTACCGCAGCATTTGAAGTCAGATTTCTTCCTGTGAACTTCACCACAGCAGCAAACATGAGTGATTTGATTATAATCCGTGCGACCACAATCCTTTCCTGAAAGGTAACGATATATAATGATGATACTGTATAAAGTGCATCGAGGTCATTAAATAAATCAAACTTAGATTCATCGAAGTCATTAAATTAATCAAACTTAGATTCTGTTTTTTTTAACGTTGAGGCTAACACTTCCCAGATTCCCAGAGAATGTAATAAGCATTTACCTGTGACATGAATTTCCACATGACATAGTATATCAGTAATATATGAACTGGTATTGCGCGTATACTTGTATATTAGAGTGTGTTCACCAACACAGAACCAACCAGAGGCATTTTGGGGATTATCTGGGCTTGCTGTGGTCTGGCAAGAGGGAAAAGGTTTCGACCAACTCACCAACACCTTTGTCTCACCCTTTCGTACTTCTGCTTTCACTATTTGGGTCCAAGGACATATGCATACTGCAATAAAATATGTCTCGCATTAAATTTATACTTATTTTAGTGTGCAGTGGTAACCAATTTGTGCAGTGATAAAATGATAAATGTGGTGTAATAAATGGTATTTTCACAACAGACCTCACTCTTCTCAGATGGGTTAATCAATAACTGTGGCCCAAAATGTAGGAAATCAACGCATAGGGACTCAAAAATACAAATGGTTATCTGTGCGAGATCCTGCAGACCCCCTACAATTACGCAATCCTTATTTTTTTATAATGCACCCCCCCCCTCCACTATACTATTTTGATATATGTGCAGTGATAAAAAAAATTCTTAAATTTAGCTGATTAATTATCAGTGATCTACAGTATAAAAGTCTTCTAATATTACACACACGCATTGTTAGAGATTTTTTTGTATGGGTCCCCCCCAGACACGTCCTGGGAAACCATAATTTTGCTAATGGAGTGTGTGTATGTTTTTAGACATCATTTTAAAAACGGGTCGCGCATGCACGGCTTCAGGAAAGTGTTTGTCCTCACTGGGTGAGCTGTAAAACATGTAAGGCCCCGTTCACATGAGTGGGATGAAGATAAAAATTTTCCACAAGTTTACATGAGGCCGATACGAATTTCCGAGATACAACACCCCATATTTGTAATGCCTTTTTTAACGTATTTTTTTAAGATGGCGCCTTTAAATATCGTATCACTGCTCGTTTTGCAATATTATTATGCCATTGCAGCATTGCTATTGCAAAGGGTTCTACTTGGCCGAAATTATCTTCATGACTTAATCCTATTTTTCACCCATGTGCGTCCTAATGTCAAATTGAACTTAATTTCATTCGAAATCAACTCGCTTATGTGGATGCTTTGAATAGCGGAAATAATAGTAAAGTGAGCTAATATCAGGAAAATAAGCCATTGGGTTTCTATTGGTTTTCATTGCATATCTCCAAGTGAAAAAATCAATTCCAGTTCCATTAAACCCACACTGTTGAACACAATTAAAGCTTGACACTTGTAATTGTATACTTTGCAAGTTTGTAGCTATTTCGGCCTTTACGTTAAGGCGTTGAACTGGTTGTATATAGATAATAGACCATGCGGGGTTACCGAAAAAATTTTGTTGGATATGTTCTTAATTGCATTCCACATAATAACTGTATTTTTTCTTTCCTAAGAGCACATTATTGGTAACGAAACTCGCTACGCGACATGAATTTTTCCAGTAGGGTTCTTCTGTTAACAAAAGATGAGACGCTAAAGGCAAAATTGCAACATTTCGTGAGAGCAAATAAAAAATATTAAAAAACTGGTACTATATTCCCAATGAAAAGATTTAACAAATTTTCTATTATCCCAAAAATTAGATAACTTATTCTTTGCTGTAAGCAAGCAGAAATTGTAGCTACTACAACGCAAACTTCATACAAAATGTTTGTTTACGAAAGAAATCATAGTCATTGACTCGTACTTTGCGTGATCACCGTAATTGAAGTTCACAATCCTGATAATACAGTTACACAGACAATCGCACAGACAAAGTTCGAGTTAACGGACGCTGTTGAACCTCAGGTATAAACGCTGTAAAGACGTCCACCTAATTCAACCAAAATTCAAAGATTTACCTGGTGAAGTTTTTAAAATTGTGTCAGGACAGGAGGAAAAAAACACATTTTAAGTGAGAATAGGTAAAAATTTGCGTTTTTCAGATATATGCTCAGAGAGCCACATTAACATGTTTATTTTTTGTATCTTTACCTGGTGAAACACATTCTAATCCAGCGTCTTCGGTATGCATGCAATAATGATCTCCCCATCCTCTATGAACAACACAACTTATCAAATTTTGCTCCATTCCTTTGCATCCAACCGCGGCTAACCATATCCGTCCAGAACCATGAGGAACCTGACCTCCCTGGAGAGCTCTAACAGCATCTTGATAACCAAGTTGACGACACACAACTCTAGCATCTTTGAAATCCCATCCATAATCACAAATTGTTCCCCATTCTCCTTTGAAAAACACTTCAACACGTCCAGTTCCATTTTTACTTGAAGATCCTTGTAACCTCAGCGTTATATCAGCTGGAATATCTAAATAAAGCTTGTGTGAGTTATGCTGATGCTTTGAATAGTGGAATAAATAGTAAAGTGATTAAATGAAACTGATATCACGAAAATTTCTCATTTCGTTTTTCAAGCCTATAGGTCTCCATTTTCTTTTAATGCATATCTCCAAATGAAAAATTCAATTCGAGATCGATTCCGTTATACTGACACTGTTCAACACAATTAAACCATTGACACTTGTATACTTTGCACAGTTATATTTCTCTCATTTGAATATCAGTAACTAATTCGCTCATTTGTATCTATCAAAGGAAGAAAATAGCACAAAAAATCTTAGCAAAAATTGCAAGTGTAAACGGGCTTTAAGGTTTATAGAATTAAACAATTTTTGAACTCGCTGTATATAGACCATGGGTGTTTTCCGAAAAAGCTTTTGTTTCATATGTTCTTAGTTGCATTCTATATAATAATTGTATTTTTTCCTTCCTAAGAGCAGATTCGTTGTAACGAAACTCACTACGCGACGTGAATTTTTCCTGTAGCGTTTTTCTGTTAACAAAAAATGAGACGCCAAAGGTGAGTTTGCGACATCCGTGAGAGGAAAAAAAAATTAAAAATTGGTATTATTTTCACAATGAAACGATTTAGCAAATTTTCAATTATGGCAAAAATTAGATAACTTATATATTCCTTGCTGTAAGCAAGCAGAAATTGTAGCTAACAGCTACACACTCAACTTCATACAAAATGTTTGATTACGATAGAAATTATAGTCATTGACTCGTACTTTGCGTGATCACCGGCATTAAAGTTTACAATCCTGATTAAAGAGTTACACAGACAATTGCTCAGATTAAATTCGAGTTAAAAGTCGCTGTTGAACCTCAGGTATAAATGTCGTTAAGTCGTCCAGCTAATTCAACCCATTTTTAAAGATTCACTAGGTCAAGTTTTTAAAAAGTATGTCTGAACAGCAGGAAAAAATCACTTTAAAATGAGAAATAGGAAAACATTAAAGTTTTTTTCGGATATATGCTCAGAGGGGAACCTTAAGATGTTTATTTTTTGTATCTTTACCTGTTGAAACACATTCTACTCCAGCGTCTTCGTAATGAGTGCAATCATGTTTTCCCCATCCTCTATGAGAACAACTTATCAAATTTTTCTCCATTCCTTTGCATCCAACCTCGTCTAACCATATCTGTCCAGAACCACGAGGAACCTGAGCTCCGTAAGGAGCTATAACAGCATCTTTATAACCAAGTTGACGACAGACAACTCTAGCATCTCTTAAATCCCATCCATGAGCACAAATTGTTCCCCATTGTCTATTGAAGAATACTTCAACACGTCCTGTTCCATTTTTACTTAAAGATCCTTGTAACCTCAGCGTTATATAAGCTGGAAGATTTAAAGTCAAGCTTATGCTGATGCTTTGAATAGTGGAATTAATATAGTGAAGTGAACCTAATATAACGAAAATTTCTGATTTCGTTTCTCAGGCCCGTAGGCTTGTATTGTTTTTTAATGCACGTCTCCAAAAAAATTTAATTCGAACTCTATTATACCGACACTGTTCAACACAATTAAGGCTTAGCATTTGTACACAGTGCACGCTTATATTTCGGGTTTTACGTTTCAGCGTTTGAGGTTTATAGAATTCAACTTTTTTTTCAATTAGCTATAACCATGCGAAATTTGAATACAGGTTACCCTGTAGCATTCAGTACAAGTTTTAGTTAAGTAATGTAAAACGATTGGGATTATTATTAGAGTGAAGAGCATACCTGTGACAGCAATTCTTACATGACATTGGATGCCAAATGTTCCATACTTGTCGCTGTACGTGTATTTGTAGTACAGCGTGTAAATACCAATAGAAAACAAGCCAATAAGTTTCGGATTGGCGGGATTTGGTGTTGCCTGGCATCTAGGCTTAGGTTCTGTCCAACTGACTAAGATCTTCTTGTTCTGACCCTCTTCAACTTCAGAATTTACTGTTTGTGTGCATGGGCAATCACAAGCTAAATTGCAAAATAAACAATTGGGAATTTTTCAAGTTTATAAAAAAAGACTAAAGAAAGTACAATTAGGATATCGAAAACTTCGGAAATGGTTACGAAATATTAAAGAAATGAAATCATTACTGTAACTGCTATCTTAATTACCAGCGACTTGCGGGCTCGAGTTTAATAAGGTTATTCATCAACCAAAGTTAATAGCGAGGAAAGCAAGCGTGATCCGGAAGTTATGTGTTCCTGTCGAGGTGTTCTAAGTCAACCCACGTGTTATATTGCGTTCTCACTCCCTTTGCGGTCATTAGTTACTCGGCACGCAAAGTGTAACAAGCCTAACAAAAATTTTAAATGGTTTACATTAAAAGAACCTAAACTTCGTCCTTGTGGATTTACACACGGCTGATGCGTCTTTGGGAGAGTCTTCTACCCCAGCTTCCACGGGGACCAACACCAACTGGAACGTTACCTTTCAGAGTTTCAGACGCCAGAATTTTTCTTAGGGCTACAGAGCGCAATGGCTAGCCTTGCGTCCACGTCGTCCCATCGCTCTACGACGCATTTAGAACAGTTGGGGGATGCATTCCCATCTACTTCCATCGCACCAAGATAACTTGTCTCTGGCTCAACAAGGTACGTTATACACTCCTTCGTTTGTTACGGCTTTAAGCGGTAGTACTTTCACACAACACCCTCCCTCTATGCATGCTGATGACACCGAAATTTTTGCACCCTTTAATGACTGCTGCGATCTGGGGCCGGTTGTTCAAAAGCAGGTTAAATTTAACCCTGGGTTAGTGCTAAACCTAAGTTAAAATCCTTAACCCTAGGTTAGCTAAACCTGGGTTAAAACGGTGTTTTTCAAAGCAGAGATAGCGGTAGGGTTAGTTAACCCAGGGTTAAAATATTTAACCTAAGATTAAATGTATTTTAAGGACTAAATTGGATATAAGAACGTTTTCGATTGGTCAATAAACGAGCGTCAAAACTTTACCCGACGAGGATAAAATTATTGTCAGTCGAAAAATTATATGCTGTGAGAGCAGGGTCGCGATATCTAAACAATGTCGATGTTAAATAAAATTAAGCAAATTTTAAACAATCTATAATCTATCTCAAAATTTCAAGCATTCTTTGAATATTCAAAATTCAGGAACAAACGTAGCCTTACCACTTGCTGCTAATCAAAAGAATCGAATTTTGGCATCTGAAACAAATATTTCGATTACGATGTTTCAATTCGTACGGTTGTATTCATTTATCGTGTGTTGCATTGAAGCGAAGATAAATAAATCAATACATCAGCTGAAACCGAACGAAGTCAAACTTAAATAATTCTTTGCTGTCGAAATTATTCGTAAAACCTTTCAAAAGTGTTTAATTCATGACGAATTTTCCGTATTTATGTGTTTCAGCTCCTTATTCATCCATTTTGAATGGAAGTTAACCCAGGATTAAAAAGTTAACCCACCTAGCTAGCACGGGTAATTTTTTTATCAATTTTAACCTAGGGTTAACGTTAGCCGAGCTTTGTGCAACGCAAATCAACCAAGGTTTAAAATTTAACCCTGGGTTAGGCATTTTTAACCCTTGGTTAGGCATTTTTAACCCTGGGTTAGCGTTAACCGGCTTTTGAACAACCGGCCCCTGGTTACGAAGGTAAATAGTGATCTTGAAAATAAACGTAAATGGATGATACAAAACAAACTTCAGATCCATCCCAATGAAACGTATGCAGTAATCCTCTTTTAATTAATAATAAACAAATACCTAGGACAATAAATATTCATGCCTCGGCGTGAGCGTGGATGAAAGGATGTCCTGGGATAAACATATCAAATCTATTTGTTCCATTGTTAGTGCCGGCATTGGTGCAATCAGACGAATTAATTAGAGGAGATTTTTTATTATGTCGCGTATTTTGGCGAGAAAACGCTCAAAACCTAAAATCTTTTCGGCGTACCAGTCAAAATCCATTTATTTTACCATTATTCTTTAGATTATCGGTTGTGAACTAAGTTTTGAACTGTATTTGGTGAATGCAAAACACCAAACAAAGGAGTTATTACAAAATATAATGCGGCGGCTATGAACAATGTTATAATGTCAACGCCATTATAACTGAAATGAATACAAAAGAAGCTTCGATTCAAGTGTCATTTTCTTTTCGGCGTATCCAGAGAAATCTTTTCATTTTCACAATATTTTGAGATTATACAGTAAACATACTTTGTGGATGCTTTTCAGGTTTGCAAAACATTTTTAATGCTAAAAATTTTAGTGTTACATGAACATATAACTGAGGTTTTGACTTTTGAGCATATATTACGCGACATAGAAAAATATCTCCTCTTAAACCTTTTGTATCACTGTCGACTAGCAAAACGTTATACAGGGTGTATCAAAAAAAAGGTAATCCAACTTTGGTGCGCTATTGTACGTGAACTACTTGTTCTATTAACGAATTTTTTTCACATACCGAAAGGTTATGCTTTTAACTATCGAATGACATGTTTTTGATACCAAATGGTGAAAAAATGAGCAAATAGGAGGCTGATAAAAAGTGTTAGTCGAAATCGCATATTTTCACCTCTGAGAGTTGGGACTAAAACCATTAAAAATTAACTCTCTTTAGGACTTAATTGAAGAATTTTGCTTTTGAATAAACTACCCGCATATGCATATTAAGTAGGAATAAGGAGAACATTCCAAGCAATGCGGCATAAAACCAGTGCAAGCTGTGACATGTTCATGATTAATTGTTTTTTTCTTTTGTTATGCACTGCTTTAATTAGGCTCAAAGGTGAAAATATGCGATTGCGACTAACATTTTTTATCAGCCTCGTATGTGCTCACTTTTTCACCATTTGGTATTAAAAACATGTCATCCGATAGTTAAAAGCCTGATCTTTCTGAATGTGAAAACAATTCGCTCATAGACTGAGTAGTTCACGTACAATAGCTTGTTGAAGTTGGATTACCTTTTTTTTGATACACCCTGTATAATGCTATAATACTGCCATGGATATTTCGATTATTGCAGTCCTCTTTGGGATAA
The DNA here is from genome assembly GCF_004324835.1 of Dendronephthya gigantea. Taxonomy (NCBI): domain Eukaryota; kingdom Metazoa; phylum Cnidaria; class Anthozoa; order Malacalcyonacea; family Nephtheidae; genus Dendronephthya; species Dendronephthya gigantea. Next base: position 48,248 of record NW_021163257.1, on the reverse strand, counting down.
TTGCGCTAGTGGTCTTAAAAATAAGTTGCAAAAATACCAAAATCATGCGGGAAGGGTTTATTGGGGCAACTTACGATACTCGGTCTTTTGAATTACTCGAGAACCTAAATTGGAAATCTCTTGATGAAAGAAGAAACAATCTTAAGTCCATTCATTTTCATTACAATTCTAGCCACACCGCTCCTAATCTAAGTGAATAACTTCGATGTAATAATGAAAAAATTATTACATATAATCTCAGAAATAGGAATACCGATTTAGCACTACCAATGCCGAGAAAAGAATTCGGCAAGAGGTGCTTTAGATATAATGGCGCTTTGCATTGGATTAATAAGCAATTTTGAGACAAATGAGTTGAAACGGGTATTGCAAATCTATCGTCCGTTTCCACGGATAATACGGTTTGTGGTTCGTACCAACGACAGCGCATTATTTTAGCAAATCTATCTTGCGTTTTCGTGAATAGTACGGTTTGCGGTTCGTATCCAACGACAGCGAATTATCTGAGCAAATCCATCTTGCGTTTCCGCGGAAAGAAAGGTTTTTCGGTCGTATCCAACGTCAGCGCGTTATCCTGGTCAATCTATGAGGGTCATCCTATGGGCCAGCGTCCATTGCCCGCACTTCGCTAGCTCGGTACTTTGATGCGTGATGCTTGCGGCATCTCTTGGTTGGCTGTTCAAGATACCATTGGCATGGATCTTTCCTTAATCCAAGTACCATTGCTAGTTCCCAGGCCACCTCCAGCCTTGCCTAGTTCCCGGGCCACCTTGGACTACAGCTTGCACCTAACCTTCCAAATTCGTAACTAAGCAGCGGGAACCAGGGTTAATGTTTTTCCTTACATTATGTAATTTTACATCAAGTTTTGGGGATTAATAGAGCGAATAAACTGTACAAAAATTGCGTGGTCGATAGCGGATTAATCTCCACAAGGCTTGACAGTGATTAAAAATATTTTTTGATCAAGAGCGGCTGTATTGCGAATTTGCAGACCAAGAGCAACAATTACTTACCGATAACAGTTAAGTTAACAAAACATTTGAACTCTATAGTCTTGTTATTGCGTTTGTAGGAGTAGGGATAGGTAATCACGTGCTTGCCAAGGGAGAAATTTGCAGGAGACCTGACGTCAGGTGGATGAACTTGGCCCCTCTCATAGTCAGAGCACGTGACTTCTGGTACCGACCAATGAACCAGCCCTTTGATTTCATTAGGTTTAGCATATGCGGTAAACTCATAGTTAACGCTATCTCTGCATTCACATCCGCCTTTGAATTAAAAAGAAGAATTGGTGATTACTCTAAATTTGCACAGCATTAGGAGCAAAATTTTTTGGGAAACGGAAGGGAATTGTTTATTTTTTAGATTGCTTGAATTAACGAGTCTTATAAGCTTTAAAATTATACCTTTTGACACACATACACTTACCATGCAAAGTGCAGGAAGCATCAACTGTTTCATTCACAACTTTGTCCAACTCGTCCAACTTTAATTCGAATATTCGTTCCGGTGACGACCAGCCATTAATATATAGTTTCAACTTTTTGACCTGATTTCCGACAGCCAGGCGGACAATAGTGAAATTTTTCTTTCTAAGTATTGTGGTGTATTCATCGACGAGCCTCGTTCGATTTTCTGAAGATTCATGTGCGCTGCTGGTTAACAACAAAATAACGTCTTCTACGTCCGGATGGAAATTTTTAGGACTTGTCTCGTTAAACGGCTATGAAAAAATTGAATATTAAACTTGTATAATCGTTTGATTGTTGAAAAATATGTAGTAATTCAGTAAATAAATTGTATATTTGTGCCAATGGGCACCTGGAATTGGACGTTTCACACAGTTAGGCTGTTAAATCTATACTCTCAGCCAGATACTCTGAAATGAAACGTCATAGGACATCAATCAGTGACGTCAATGCAAATGTGAGTTTTCCTTAGTGAGCGTCACATTAAGATTTTATCTAAGTATTGTAAATAGTCATAAATTGTAATTTTTACCCCATGAATGTAATTAAAGCGCTTCTGGATATTTATAGAAGATGCGCTATATAAGATTTAAATTATTATTATATTATTATTATTATTATTATTATTATTATTATTATTATTATATATATCTGGAGTAAGAACTTTTGGTGCAAAAAGTGAAGCAAAAGATGGCGGAAATTGAAGCGAGATAGTACGTCAGTTTCAGTCTCCTAACTCGCGCGGCCTAATATTTTTCATTGTTTTTGACCGGGAGTGACGTTCCCGAGACCCTCAGATTTTCGCGTTTTTCATCATTTTGAGAGCACAAAAATGGAAAAAAATGATTGATTTTACGGAGAGTCTGTAACTTTGTGATAAAGATGTTGTCTATCAACGCTTTGCCATTGACTCATTCAACAAGTATGATCGTACTATAGTGGACCAGGAACTGCGTGACCGAGTTTCTGAACTGCATTGTATTTACAACAATAGAGAGGACAATGTATTTCTAATCGTTTGCGTATTCTTATATATAGGCTGAATATTAATTATATATAGGCTGAATATTAATGATATGCATATATTATTTGCTGCACATATAGTCAAGAATTGCTTGTAACTTGCTTCAAAAGTCAAAAGTAAAAATTCGAACTCCGTCAATCGATGCGGAATATTTCTTAGAATAATTGTGCCAAGTTTCATTCCGATCAAACAAGTAATGATAGAGCCTTAGGGTTTTTTTAAAGAGCGTCGCCCCCTAACAACAACAACAACAAGATTAGCAGCGGTTAGGGACCAGTTCCTGGTCCAGTTCCTGGTCCAATAAGTTATAGCTAATCTAGGTCTGAGTAGATTATTTTCTTGGTTAAAACTTTAAAATGGAGAGGGGTGCTGCATTCATTTATTTTTATATCGTATTAACACAGATCCCTTCCTCCTTTGTGGTTTTCAATTGCAAGGAAATTCCCTTGCATTTTGGAAACCCTGGCTATCATGTGAAATGGTAACTGATTTTCTTTGAGGTCCTGGCTTATGATTTGCTAATTTTCATTCTCAGATCACCTGCAGAATGATACGTAAATTACAAATGAAAATAACCAAATTATTTCCCGTTTATATTATCATAGACTGGGTTGGTTTATCTAGGTTGTTTACGCTTTACAGTCTTCACGTGCCGACCTCACCTGGTAATTGTGGAGTCCTTTGTAATATCACGGTTTAACAACTTTTCTCAATAACACGATGGAATATGAGCAAAGATTGAAGACACACTTGTATAAATGTTACATTAATGGTAAAACATTTTAGGCCTACTTACATTTTTTGCCATATTTTTGAACGCCGTATTGACGCTCGGATTATTTTCAAAGTCAATTCTATCCAGCCACTGCATCAACAATGTTTTGTTCTTAATTTCGCCAACCTCCAATAATTCTCTAGTTCTGTTGTCGCTTGAGAAGGAAGCGAAACCAAGATGAGTGCCTTGTTCTTCCACGCGCAGCTTTTCACTTTTGATAAATTTCTTCAGAAATTCTTTCAGAACATCGATGTACGCAGAGTTAACATAATTCGAAATATCCCAGAAGACAAGGATATCTTTTTTACAGTCTAGAACAAAATAGAATAAAACTGTTCAGTGCCAGTCTAAAGTATAATGCCAAATATGATTGTTGTTCATTAATTCCACGAATGTCAGTTCCAAGAATGTCAAGAATAATCCAAGAATGTCCCACTGACAAATATTACAACTCACAGCAACGATAAACACCATCCAAATTTATACTTGGACCTAGCTGCCATCTCACATCGACCGCTTTGTTCTCACATTTTCAAAAGAGACAAAATTGACAGAAAACTAATTAAACCATTTTAATAACGCATTAAACAAACACGTCCCAATGAGACCATAATATTTATTACTATTTTCGTTTACTATATTTTTAAATGAATAAGCTATAGTTTATGCCCAAAGAAATGCAAAACATACGAAATTTGGGAAATTTCTAAAGGATGGAGTCCCGCAATGCAAAACCGAATAAACTATAGTTAAAGTCCTTCGAGGCCAAAATTTGTCTGCATGGCTTTTGACATTATGTTGGTTTTCGCCTCTGTAAAAATTATCACATACTGATATTTTTTGTATTGTATTGTGGAATATTTTTTGTATTGTATATGTTTATGTAACACGAAGACGAAAGAAGAATTTACACAAAATACTTTTTCAATTATACTACCGTCTCCCAGGCTCACGCCTATAGCTATACAGGGTGTATAAAAAAAAATGTCCCAAATGTAAAAATTCCGTTTTTCAGGATATTTTGCAGAATTTGGCAAATTTTTGTGTTCCTAGAGATAGTTAAGACTTATCTGGTATACCTAGGCCAAGTTTAGTTTTTCAGTAACAAAATTATGTTACCGGGGGGGTGGTTCCTTTCCACTGATATTGAGAGGGCTTGTGCGCGAAAATGTGAAGCTGAAATTGAGATATTATTTAGCTGTCTAAAAGTAGGAAAGCTTTTTAATAAGCTGTCAAAGTTTCAGGAAAAATAATGCAAACTGGGAGCAACGCGCGACCCCTAAAAGTGACAAATATTTCATTGCGCGCAGTGGATTAAATGCATGGGTGATTTTAGCGTGACCGATCTCATGCAAGGTTGTGCAAATGAATAAATTAAAGCGAGAAACTGAACAAGAAGACGAAGCGATTTAATAACAAGATTTTTATACATGATTTTAATCCTCAACATTTCCACCATTTCTTTCTAAGCGAACTGCGACTCGTCTGAGCATGGTAAACACTGAACGGCGAACCACATTTGTCTGTCCTGGCCTCAAATTATCCATTTCGTTCGAAATTTTTTCTTGCAAATCGCCTATACGCGACCACCGGCAAATCTAGGCGAATGGACAGACAAATGGTTCGCTGTTCAGTGTTTAGTATGCTCAGACAAGCCGCAGTTTGCTTAGAATGAAATGGTGGACATGCTGAGGATTAACATCACGAATAAATCGCTTTGTTTTTGTGTTTAGTTTCTTGCTTTAATTTATTCATTTGCCCACCTTGTATGAGATCGGTCACGCTAAAATCAACGATGCATTTAATCCACTGCGCGCAATGAAATATTTGTCACCTTTAGGCGTCGCGCGTTGCTCCCAGTATGCATTATTTTTCCTGAAACTTTGACAGTTTATTAAAAAGCTTTCCTACTTTTAGACAGCTAAATAATATCTCAATTTCAGCTTCACATTTTCGCGCGCAAGCCCTCTCAATATCAGTGGAAAGGAACCACCCCCCCGGTAACATAATTTTGTTACTGAAAAACGAAACTTGGCCTAGGTATACCAGATAAGTCTTAACTATCTATAGGAACACAAAAATTTGCCAAATTCTGCAAAATATCCTGAAAAACGGAATTTTTACATTTGGGACATTTTTTTTGATACACCCTGTATAACCCAGGAAGCTGGCTGAAAGCGTATAGCGTCTATGTAAACGTCTATAAAATGATATATCGCATACGACTAGTAATTAGAAGTTTTCTTCTGAAAGAAAACAACTTGAAAAGTACGCAATACGAAATAAACTACGAACTTGTGAAGCATTGATTGTTTTGTCTGCAATTCAAACGTCTTGATAGTATAATGTAACATTAATAAAGATATTTTCGAAAGTGATAATGATCTTTGCAGTTTACCTCTTTTATTGCCATTTCTCTCAGCTATTTCTTCTTTTTCTAAACATTGAATACAAAACTTGTTAATCGCGTGGATAGCCCAATGTGTATCGAATCATATTATGATCTAGGCTAATCTTACAAATAATTTTGTCATATAGGTAGAAATAGCGTCACAAAATTCATAAATATGGTTTTGATGTTTCGTTGAGAAATGTTGTAAGCTAAATAGAATTAGGCGTGCGTTAAAAGTACGCCGCAGGCAACATTGCATGGTACTGTTTTTGAGAAACTGAAAGGTATTAATTTTGGACCAATAATAAAAAAGTATGTAAATTTTCTGAATTCCTATGTCTATACCTTTAACAATTTAATAGCGAAACGCAAAGGGTTTTACTAACTTTGTGATGCTCTAAAAGGTTCGTGAAATTTTAGTTCATCAAGTATAATTTCTGAGCAAAAAAAATTATGGAAAAACAAAATGAATTAATACAATGGTCAATTTCCCTCATCTCATTGAATTTGGATACGGTACCCCTGCTACCACCATTTTTCTGGCCAATGATAACAATGAAGATATCCAGACGACTTATCTCTCGCTGTGTCCTGGTCTTTTGCTTTCACTATTCGAGTATTCGTCATCACTAGAAGTGCTATAAACTTAGGATTACACTTACCACTGGAATTACAAGAACGAACATAGACTAAGATGGTACATGAAACTGTCTTTCCTCCATACAGTGTAAAGTTATATTTGATGTTATTTAAACCGGCAGGAAACCGCTGCGGTGATTTTACGTTTGGTTCCACTTTGTAAAGATTAATCTGGAATTTATGCGTGCACGTTATCATTGGCTTCGCCCATGACACTGGGTCTGACATTTTGTTTCTCGTAATCCGGTCTATTCTTCGTTCTTGAAAATGACAAACGCAATTGCCTCCTAGTAAAAGAACATGGAAGGTTTTAGTCAAAGCCTGTCCACCATGTACACAACATATAATTATTTTGAACCAGGTATACCATGCATGCAGTGCTACTTTTATCAAAAAAGAGAATACCTCTACTGCTAACATATTTTTGCGAAGCTCAAATTGAAGATTGATTTTATGTCGAGTAATTGTTGAACATACAATCTTACATTGAAAAGACTGCCACGATGTAGGCAGGAGCTCGTGGCGCCATACACAATGGTTTTTTTTAATGGAAGATGATTTTCAGAACATATGTCGGGGTATATAACCGCAGAAAACAGTGCCGCCTGTACGTAGATCGGTAATTTGGGGGTATTCATGCAATTCACGTGCTCACCTTCCGCTTATTTTGGAAACAACTAGATGGTAAACAACATGAATAATTCAATATCTGTCCCCCCCACCCACAATTAAAAATTTGCCGGCGAAACTGACCTGGAGCCGGTATTTTCAAAAGCCGGTTAGCTTAACCTTGAATTAACTCAAATTTTTGGTTATGCAGTTGAATATATTCCCATAAATATTTTGTGGATAAATATAGAAGTCTCATTTTGCAAAGTCTTGAAACGAACAGCAATGCAGAATCAAAAAACCTTGTCTTGCTTGTTTGCCTATGTATATATATATATATATATATATATATATATATATATATAATATATATAATATATATATAATTATATATATATATATATATAAAATCAATGAAATATTACAAAATTTTGAATATATTGTTCGCTACACTCTGTGTTTCACGTTTCAGAAGAAACGTGAAACACAGAGTGTAGCAAACAATATATTCAAAAGTTTGTAATATTTCATTGATTTTATTTTAATCGCTCTATTAAATTTTGATATCGAGCACTCTTTCTTCTTGGATACTTTACTTAATTGTATATATATATATATATATATATATATATATATAATATATTATAATATATAATATAAATCTATTCCAAATAGACTTTTGTAGAACACAGAGTGCTCAATACATAGAATGCAGAGCGTGTTATAACAATTATAAATACAATTCTTTCAATTAGTTGCTCCTTTAAGTTTCATGCACATAAGCAATCATCAGGTAACGTACTAATATATTTTAGAACGTTGCCTGATGATTGCTTAAGTGCATGAAACTTAAAGTAGCAACTAATTGAAAGAATTGTATTAATTTATTGTATATATATATATATATATATATATATATATATATATATAACAGCCAAAGAAATTTCCAAGCGAAATTCGAAATATTTCGCCTGCTTCATTGAATTGTGGACAATCAAGCAGTAGCTACAATTCGAAAGAAACAGGTTAGGGCTAACCCTGAATTATATTTTCCTGGGCTGTTTTCGTTTTTTAGCTCGCCTGTACTTTAGTGCAAGAGAGCTATTGCTATAGTCTTGGCGTCCGCGTCCCCGTCCCCGTCCCCGTCCCCGTCCCCGTCACCGTCCCCGTCCGCGTCCACACTACATGATAAGTAGAATGTTAAGATGCCACTTATATTTTCCCATTATTTTCAACTTATCTACTTAAGGAGTCTATTTGTTGCAAAAGAACCATTTACCAGGGGGGAGTGAACATTATACAACAAAATATAATGATAAGGTCAATGTTAAAATGCTATATTTTTTCTATACTTTGGCTTTACATCAGAGGAATCATTATCAATATAAGTCATCAATATGCATTGTGACTATTTAGTGCCATTTGGTACACATTTATATATAATATAAAGAGAGTTTTGCTCAAAATTATCAAATGATAAGGTGAATGTTAAGCTAATTAGCATAATGATAAGGTCAATGTTAAGATGTTATATTTTTTAAATATTATGGCTTTGCATCCGAAGATTCATCATAAATATAGCTCATCGATATGTCTTGTGACTATATGGTGACATTTAGTACACATTTACACAAAAATAATGGGAATTTTGTTCAAAATTATCAAATGATAAGGTGAATGTTAAGCTAATTACCATAATGATAAGGTCAATGTTAAGATGCTATATTTTTTAAATATTATGGCTTTACATCAGAGGAATCATCATAAATATAAGTCATCGATATGCATTGTGACTATTCAGTGCCATTTGGTACACATTTATACAATAATAAAGAGAGCTTTGCTCAAAATTATCAAATGATAAGGCAAATGTTAAGCTTATTAGCATCATGATAAGGTCAATGTTAGAGTTATCCAGAGTTATCACGCTCATTACGATTTTCAGGGCTATTGTGTAGCCCTGTTTTTTTAGTTCAAAGTTGTAGCTGAATCATATTTAACGAAAGTATTTGTACAACCCTAAGCCAAATGAGAAACTTTCAAATATTTTCACCTGTATGCTACCATTTGTTTGTATTGTACATGTACAATTATAAATTATGAGATTGTGTTGTGACATGCCGTATCAAAATTCAATCGCTTAATATAGAAATCATTCAGGGAGTGAATATATATAAAACATAGTCAAACGTTAAAGTTTAAAGAATATTGTCAGATAATTCGCAATTACAAGCTTTAGCACATAAGTATTTATAAGTAGAAAGCCGATAGGCTCGGAATGCAAAGGCAAATGGCAACGCATGTGACATATATTTGCATATTATTTATGTAGATACACCTGCAAATATATTATTAAAGCCAGTTAAATTGTAGACAGGGCCCTTTGAACTACCTATAAGATTTATATATGTACATACATTTTCGTTGTTTGATGCATAATCCTTTTTTGTGTAGATATAAAAATCCAATCTTGTTTATTTCATAAAGCTAGGCGCACACACGACGATTTTAGTCGGCCGATCCCTGTCTAGATTGTCTAGATGGAAACTAGATGGATGTTTTCATCAAAATGCGGCGACTGGAGTAGACTCGCGTACACGCGCGAGGCGCGAGCGCCGCGAGAAGGAAAACATGTCTGGGCAAGGGCTGCCTATATGTCAAACCTGAATGGACCAACTACCGTAAAATCGTTGTGTGTGCGCCCGGCTTAAAGCAGGGGCTTTTGCCTGGTCCGTTAACTTACCTGTTGATATCACGTGCGCGGATTACGAGAAACGGAAGAAATATTGGTCACAAATAGAACTAATGTAATTCCGAGGCCAGTTTTGGCCAGTAATTCTGAGGTCACAATTAATATCTGAAGTTTGTGCTTAATATTACCTTCCAACGCGGATTTTAGCGTTGTAATTTGTAATAAAAAGATCGGTAATTTGTGCTTCAAACAGATACTTTCATACAGAGTTTAGCCTTATTCTAGACAAACAGTGCAGGCGAGCGTTAGGTGATTTCAGCACCTCTCTGGTTGATTCTGCATTGGTGTTCGTTTCAAGACTTCGCAAAATGAGACTTCTATATTTATCCACAAGTATACGTGAAAACGTTATATAGTATACTGAACTTTGCTGGGATCAAAATATTAACAATGATATGGTTCTTACCAACAATAGGACACAACTTTATGTAGTTATCGTATCTCTCTTCAAGATACTCCGCCGTCCTCTTACAACAATGTGACATATTGATAATATATTCATTTAAACACCCTTTCTCCCATTGCTCTCTGTCTTCAACGAATTCAGACCATCCATTTGTACAAAATTTTGACTCTTCGTCTCCAAAAACGAGGTTTGCAGCAAAGAAAAACATTATAACTGTCTGCAAAACTTCTTTACAGCTGCCGAATATGATTGGCTTTCGTTCGTTTCGTTTATTCCCCATCCTTCGAAGATTTAAAAATCTTTCAACTTTTGAAAGCAAGTCCTGCAGTGAAAGGAGCTGGATTTATCGAGTGTAAACAGAAATCCGCCGGGCAGGACAGAATCTATATAAATATTATTTATTATAACTATTATTAACAGGGGTATTTTAGTTAAAACACTCCTATACGCCGGTACATCTGGGGTACGTTGTTTTTGTTAAATTACAAATGGTCTTTGATTCGTATATAAATCAAAATTAACTTTCAAAATACAAACACTTTAAAAAACATCTTTAGATAAGTAAAATTATTCTACTTTTATGTTCGGGCTATACTTTAAAAAACATTCGCTTTTATCGTCGTCTTTCGCGGCTTATTTTCTTGTAGTCTTTATACGTATTTTTTTCTTAATTTTTTCCATATGATAAACAGAACATTGCACGGTCCTCTCGAAGATATAGAGTATATGTTCAAGTGGCAAAAATGCGCGAGTGACTCACGAGTGAGCGCATGATGCAAACGAATAATAAACGATAAAAATACCTACCATCGTTAAAGGGAGTGAAAGACTGAATCAGATCTGCCATGCCTTTTAATTTTTTTTCTCGTGAAATCGATCGAGAGAGAACTAGAGCCTATACCTTTAAATTGTAGTCGCATTGGTCGGAAACTACCTCAATATTGTCGGTGTTCTTTAATCGAATCAGCTGCAGATCAAATGCAACTGGACGTATGTGACATGTTGATAATACATGCATGGTAAGCATCTTAATTTCAAGAATTCCCAACTCTAATTGGCTGAATTATAGCTACTTTTTAGCTTGATTAATAAAATCAGTAAATGATTTGAGAAGAAATTGATTATGCAGAATATGAATATACGAATATGCCCACTCTCCCAATTGTAGCGCTTTGGTGCCACTCATGTTGCCACTGTAGAAAATTTTAAACACGGGAACAATACATTCAAGTTAGATGAGAGCGACACTGAAGGACAGGGCACTTGATTAATAAATTGTCTTTGTGACGTAAATGGAGCTTGTTGAGTACGTTGTCGTTGACACGCACGCAATTTTCAATATAATTGTCGGACATATGTTTCATTAACATCAAGATAAAGAGATAAATAAACACGAAATGTACCTGTATATATATATATATATATATAATATATATATATTATTATATATATATATTATATATATATATATATATATATATTAGACGATATAAAATACAATAAACTTGGTTTACTTCATACTACTCTTATACACTCTTATGCACTCTACTCATATATGATTCTAAATTCATATATATATATATATATATATATATATATATATATATATATATATATATATAAATATATATATATATATATATATATATATATATTATTAATTTTTTTTCAGTTTTGATGTTTGGAGAAATATTATGCAAACTTATCTTCTAAACTTCCCTCGTGCATGAAATCTACATGAGGAAGAATTGGGGCAAGGTTTTTGATCGATAACTTTCGATGAAACAAGGGCTCATCCTCTACAGTTTTCAAACAAGGGATGATTCTATAAATAAATCATGTAGACACATACCGGGGTGTGGTTGCTACAACAATTTCGTGTTGATTTTATACACACACAAAAACACGTCTACGACGGACTAGTTGTTCTGTTAATTTGTTATCAGGATGTCCCATTGGACTTGTTACGCTTGCGCGCATAACCTTATGTTATATAATAGAAAAGTCAACAAAATTAGTAGAGTCAGGCGGCAAGCAATTTATTAAAATTTTATTTGGAAGCTCAAACTTGAGGAACATTTACATTCAGTTACACTTTTCACATAAATACCTGTCTAGCAATCTTGAAAATAAACTTTCGAAGCTTTAGATTTCATCAAATGACAATTAATATGCTTAGGTCTTCCTGAGTTAAACGAGGAAATACTGTTTTTAAAGAATTGAGAGCAAGCTTCCCATCTGTTCTCTCGTGTCGTCTCCTTAGTTTGATGTGTTAAATGAGTGGTATGACGTTGTGATATTGGAAAGGCGGAGCTATGTGGGGCGGCAAGGGTGACTGCTCCGCTTTTCATTTCCAGGTATTTACAAACGGGGAAAAATGGCCTTTCACATAAAACAAATAAAGTCAGCTGTAAAGAGCGATAAAGTGCGGTGAACAATAAAACTAAGTTCAGCAATCAGTCGATCGATCTTTTTTAAATTTTCTTAGTATATAGTCGCGACAATACAAAATAAACCCAGCGTTCTCAGCGTGCACGTAAAAGAGGACGCAATACATAAACAATCAAGAATTGCATATCTTGCATATATTTGTGCATAATCATAATTTCCATTGTTGTTTCCCGTTACAAACATCTTCAACATGTTAACATACTTTTAACATTAATTTTTAAAACCAAAATCTAGTTCAAAGCTAGGGCAACGCTAGGCCGAAAATTTTAATTGGAATTCGAATAAAAAAGTGTCATTCCTTACTGCATGCATTGCATTAACATGATTCATAAATTCATATCGCTTCTGTTCGTTTAAGGCGATTCTCCATTACTCTCCGATTCTCCATTACTTCACCCGCGCGGGCGAAACGGCTTTTGAAAATCTGTCCATTCGACCGTGACCGCCCTGAAAAACAAATGCGCGCTTCGCCCGCGAGGGCAGAGCGGACGGAATGGAGAATCGCCTTTTCGCATCAATGGGTTGTACGCGTATGGTGCCAAACTCAGAACCTACTTCAGGCCCATGGCATGCATGTGAGTGATGTGACCATATTTATCATGGAAAACCTAATGGAAACCTATATAGGCTTCGTGATATAGTATATAGTTATGACAAGTCGCGGCACCTGGTTGCAATAAATTGGGGGATAAAGAAATGCTTTACGGTGTAAGACTGAAGCGAAATATCACATGAAACTGAGACCCTCCTTGCACCTCCTCTAGCGCCACCACACAATATGACGTCATATTTCGTACAATTTGTCTTTCGCAACATTCCCCCACTATTTTGGGTTGGAAAACTAGCGGTTATAGTTAGAGCAATCAAACATTGAACTTAACTTATATTGTAGCACTACTACTAACGTAACAGAAAACGTGGTCGAATCGACAGTTCACTACAAGGTAATTTGAATAGTAGAGTCATGCATTAGTTGTTTAAAATATTTTTATCGCAACCATGCTATTTTAAATTGTGAAATAAAGCGTTAAATTGTAGAAATTTATTGCTGAATTCACGTAAACGTTTGAATAAATTCACACGATATTTTGTTGCCTTTTGTTTTCACAGGAATTACAAAGAAACTCTTAAGAATTTTTAGCAATATTTTATTGAAAAGCAATGGTGTCTCACATGACCGGAAACTAAATACAACACGCGCGGGTCATAAAAAGCGCATATTTAATTAGTCTTGTTCGCACAGTCAAAACGCGAGAAATATATTAGAAAGACACGACTTACCAGCTGTCCATCCGTCTTCAATATTCTCTTGCCAAATTGGTATAATGTTTTCCACTAACTCGGTTGATAGGAGAGTGTTCAAACAATAACAAGGAGGCAAAATAAGCCGTATTTTGAATCAGCAAACCGTACGACAACAAACAGTGATATCGGCCATATTTATTTACATCTTGCGAGCTGCATGACATTTTCAGGTTTATAATATTGCCATATTACAACGGTTTTAATGCTGGCATGTCTTGTCATTTGTCACAACACATGATCAACCCGCGTTTGAATGCCTAAGCACTACTGTATGTTGGGATAATATCACGTACAATAAACACTCGTTGTTCACAATTTCAAATTTAGCATTTTATAAGTTGCATTGAATCCCCACGGGCTAAAACACGGCATTCAAATTTTAACAATGAGTGATTTCACAATATTCGTTTTTTAGACACCCTGTATAGTACTTGCCATGACGTGCGCCATATGATATAGTATACATGCAATTTGTCCTCTATCCTAACACGTAACACGAAGGGATCTGGTTTTCTAACCATGACACTTAATATTTTACAAGCACGCACAACTTACATATTCTGACATAGCTAGGTCTCTTTTATTTGATAATTGAGGTATATTAGCTTGTTTTCAATTAATTCATGCAGCCTGAAGAAAACGAGAACAAACACAGGGTAAATACATCCCTTATGGTGTTCATATTTGAAGTTTCGATTAAAAATTTAGCACTTATTTACACAAATATTCTTTGTGTGTGTTTTTTTTAACATTTTGTCGTAACCATATTTGAATAAAAAGATTAGATATTTTGGCTTTAACCAACTTAAACTTTTCTTCTATGTAGTTAACAAATATAATAATAAGAAAATAGCGGTCGAAGCATGCATTATCATAGATATGTTAAAGTCAATGCGGGCTCAAATATGAGACGAAACAACTTCGTGTAATAATAGTCCATTCTACATTAATATTTATAAAATAAACTATAAGTCTATAACAGTCAAATAACTGAGTCCAGTATCAGTATTCGGTTTAGAATTATTTACCAAAATAAGCTAATGTTCATAATATTCAGGTTTCCCAACTACCAACCATAACGTTGATTGAAAAGCGATGAAAAGACCGTTAAAAAGAGAAAAAGTAAAAAAAAACCAGCTCAGTATGCATGGCAAACAGTGGTGGAACCTGGCGCCTCCGGATGCTAATCCCCCCAGAAATTAATTGGGCTTAGCCTCCCCCGCAAAATAATAGATGAATAATTTTCACACAGTAAGTAAAAAACTTCAAATAATAAGAATAAGAACTTCAATGTGTTTATTTTGTGTTATATAACAACGTTAAAGAATTCAAGCAATTTCATTGGTCGAGAGCCATGATCTTAAGAGGACAGACGCACGAAATGACGTCACATATAAATTTAACGAATTTGATCTGTCATCTCTTGTTTTATTTTGTTACCCAATCGCATTTTAGCACGTGTCTTATTATTTATAATGAGGTGTCCGCCATCTTGTTTTATAATTAATCTAATTAAATGACGTCACAACCAGAGAAAAACTTTTTATTACAAGTGGATGCTTCTTTGTAGCAAGCATATGAGTGAATTTAAGACATGATCGATGGATTAGTATTTAACATCATTCACAAGGCACGAGAAGCGCTGAATAAATTATAAATTTACTCCGCTTGGGATATCGTGCATAACCAAAGACATACATGAATATCAAAGTCAAAGATGGCGGTATGTGCCATTATTATTGCTACGGTAAAAAAAGGCTTAATTTTTAAACTATGATATCTTCCGAAATCTATATTAACAAGACACAGTACTAAAATGCGGTGCCCGCGATGCTCACCTAGAGATAAAATGTCCGCTCATTTCTAACGACATCACCAACCTACATTCGCCTGTCGGCCGCTGGTTGGTTGGTACATTAAGGTCAAAATTGCACTTAAAGCTTTTAAAATAAGATATTTTGGCCTCAAAATGCTATCGAAGTGAGGAAAAATTGAAACAATAGTAAAGTTTAGCATAACAAATTAGCGATTTGTCAACAATACAATTTCGTTTGTCTTTCAAACGTCATAAATCGCTGCGAATACTATTGTTTAGTAATACATTTAAGAACTGTAAGTATAATTTATTACGCTGAATCGAATGGTGGTATTTTTGTCCTTGGGTGCATAAAACCAGAGATACATGCAATCACCAGAGTTTGAGATTGAAATTAAAAAAAAGACTTTCCTCGAAAAAAGGAATTCGGCAAACGTACAACAAGATTTATAGTAAATTAGGAATAAATTCCAAGCATGTGCAAGGAATTTTTTATAGGCGATTAAGGAAACGTATTGATGCGAACAAACAAACTCACAGGCAGAATATAATGCGGTGCCAAACTTGGCGCGGCACCGCAATAAATAAAACATGATTTTTTAGTTAACCTTTCTTAGTTTTTTTTAGGTAACTATTTTTTCAGGAGGTGAACCGACACTATTATTAAGATTGGTGCAACAGTAAAAGTCCGGTAAGCTATAAACATAAAACGCCAATTACTTTCGGACAAAAATTATCACCGTTTTACTACAATAGGATTCACAATTCGAATTAACAGTTCGTCTATATGGATCACAAAATAATTTTGAAAAAATTCCGCAAACACTATTAGTAGAAACTATATGTAAGAATCGTCGTATTCACTATTTTCACTAAATACCATGATGCTGTGCGCGTGCATATCTTGGGGTACAAAAATAACCAAAATGGCGACGTTTTGATTTTGGCGGGATTTAGTACCCCAAGGAATTCGCGCGCACAGCATCATGGGATTTAGTGAAAATAGTGAATAGGTATTTAGAAAATCTCAAAAATAGTTCTTAACAAAAGTGCCTTCCACAATATGGACTCGAAGCTT
Organism: Dendronephthya gigantea; assembly: GCF_004324835.1. Lineage (NCBI taxonomy): Eukaryota > Metazoa > Cnidaria > Anthozoa > Malacalcyonacea > Nephtheidae > Dendronephthya > Dendronephthya gigantea. The sequence goes on along the minus strand of NW_021163257.1, from coordinate 31,529 downwards.
AGCTTTGTGAAATTGCGGCTGTTACATGGTGATTTTTTCTCAATTTTCAAGTCCTAAAGCTTTCAGAGACTTTAAGCTGGAACAAAACTCACTATCTTTAATGAATTTCTTTGTCTCCGGCCACTAACAATAGCTACATCACCAACTGTCTCTGATATATAAGGACTATAGGCTTCAATATGAATGCAATTAAACTTTTGAAATACACATATATTTAAGTTTAAACGTATTATACATCTTTCTTTCTAATTAGTGCAAATTTGCAAGTATTTGTGAATACATAAACATGACAATATGAGGGAAATTAGCATACACAGCTAACCAAAGATCACAATATGAATTTTCAAAGCCAAAGGGTCCTCTTTTCAAATACCCAAACCTATACGTTCGTGGAATGACGATTGTAATATTCGTACAAACGATGTTATCCACGTTCGTACAAAGCATGTTTTATAAATTGCATTTAAAAAACCAGATGGCGTTGGTCAGCAAAATTACCTAATGTGTCTAATTCAATTATGTTTACACATCAGTGGCGTAGCCAGCATCGATAATTGGGGGGGGGGCATATTCATATATTCATGTTAACAGACTCTAAAGACAATTGATTTGAAAAGAAATTAAACCTGCGTATCATGAATATATGAATATTGCCCCCCCCAATTATCGTTCTGGCTACGCCACTGTTAAGCATCAACTGGTTATTATGTAAGTGTGAACTTACACTCAAACCTTGTTAACAGTACGAACTTTACTGAGCTAGGCCCTGGGCATGTGACAATAGCCGCCTTAATTTACACTAGAAGCCTAGATGTGGTAAAGTTGTAATACTAGTATGGATCATACTATTAAGTTGAAAATAGATTAAACAAGATAAAAAGACTAGGTAAACCCATTTACATTACAAAAATTGTGCTGCATGTCAGGTCCATGCCTGGTTGATGATTACATGGGAAAACCTGGCCAAAGTGCGTTTAAATTATGACCTGAGCTCTTGCAAGTGCCAAATTAAAAATATACGGTTACCAGTCACCAGTAATCGCCTCAATAAAATACTAACATGCCACCAATAATAGCGGACTGCGATTCGTGAACATTGCAAGAGCCCAATACCCAATAAAAAGACAGAGATACGCAATTAAGTTAATGATATGAAATCATTAAGACAAAATAACCTAATAGCTGACGAAGAAGTGACAGTCACTTCAATCAACTGAAAACGTACAAAAGCTATCATAAGGAAAATTATCATATGTGGGCGAGAAAAGTTCAGTGAGTTGCGCAGCAATTTCTGCCTATCACAAGCTAGTCTAATGCGACACTACAACATACACTACACAAAGGTAAGGTTAAATTGATTTTAAGGGCAAAGTTCTCCAAAGCTGACAACGATCCCTCCTCGGCAACATTTCTTGTTATTAGGATTGTAGTATTCTTTGCCGCAGCATTTGAAGTCAGATTTCTTCCTGTGAACTTCACCACAACAGCAAACATGAGTCATTTGATTATAATCCGTGCGACCACAATGCTTTCCTGAAAGATAACAATATATAATGATGATATAAAGTGCATCGAGGTTGATCTGCTGAAGACTTCCTGGAATGATATCCTGGAAATGTGGAAGTGAATAAATATATCAAACTTAGATTCTATTTTGGTTTTCTTTCAACAGTGAAGCTAACACATTTCCCAGATTCCCAGAGAATGTAATAAGCATTTACCTGTAACATGAATTTCCACATGACATAGTATATCAGTAATATATAAACTGGTATTTCGCGTATACTTGTACATCAGAGTGTGTTCACCAACACAGAACCAGCCAGAGGTATCTTTCGGATTATCTGGGCTTGCTGTGGTCTGACAAGAGGGAACAGGTTTCGACCAACTCACCAACACCTTTGTCTCACCCGTTCGTACTACTGCTTTCACTATTTGGGTCCCAGGACATGTGCATACTGCAATAAAGATGTCTCGCATTACGTAATTTTAGTGTGCAGTGATAACCAATTTGTGCAGTAATAAAAGTAGATTGTTCAGTGACAAATTGAGAAATTTTCAGTGATAAATTGAGAACTGTGCAGTGGTAAATGATATTTTCACAACAGACCTCACTCTTCTCAGATGGGTTAATCAGTAATTGTCGCCCAAAATGCGGGAAATCAACGCAGAGGGACTCAAAAATACAAATAATTCTCTGTGAGAGATCCTGCAGACCCCCTACAATTATCCAATCTTAATTTTTTTAGTATTCTTCCCCCCTCCATTACACTATTTTGATTATATGTGCAGTGATAAAAAATTCTTAAAATTAGCTGATCAATTATTATTACTTTTGTGATGAGTGTGATCTCTACAAACTGTATCAAATTAAGAAGTTAGCACAGAGTAAATGTCTTCTAATATTATGCACACGTATTGTTAGAGAATTCTTTTGGTATGGGTAGGTAGTTATATAGTCTTAGAGACCCCCCCCCCGCTCCCCAGACACGATCCTGGGAAACGATACTTTTGCTAATGGAGTGTATATATGTTTTTAGACATCATTTGAAAAATGGGTCGCGCACAACTGGGCTTCAGGAAAGTTTTTGTCCTTACTGGGTGAGCTGTAAAACATGTGAGACCCCGTTTACATGAGACCTGAACGAAGATTAAGATTTTCCACAAGTCTACATGAGGCCGATACGAATTCCGAAATTCACCCCATCTTCGTAACTCATGTACTACAAACTATTTTTTCAAGATGGCGCCTTTGAATACCGTATCACTGCTCGTTTTGTAATATCATTATGCGATTGCGTCACATGCATGCATTTAAGATTTTTGCTGCGATTTTTTACGCGATTTTGTGAACGAGTAACGAGTTGCGAATTCCCTGATTTATAAGAACCCTTATTTGAATGTCATGCAGTGACTAATTCACTTATTTGTGTCTATAAAAAAAGAAAATACCACATAAAATCGGGGCAAAACCTACGAGCAGATTCGTGGTAACGAAACTCATTACCCGACGCAGATTTTCCGACTAGGGCTCTTCTGTTAACAAAAGATGAGACGCCAAAGGTGAGTTTACGACATCCGTGAGAGCAAAAAAAATTTAGAATTATTGGTATTATATTCCCAATGAAACGATTTAGCAAATTTTTAATTATCGCAAAAATTAGATAACTTATTCTTTCCGTTAAGCCAGCAGAAATTGTAGCTAACACACGCCCAACTTCAGTACAAAATGTTTCATCACCGGCGATAGAAATCAGAGTCCTTGACCCCTTCTTTAAGTGATTAACGGCACTAAAGTTCACTATCCAGATGATAGAGTTACACAGACAATTGCACAGATAAAGTCCGAGTTAACGGACGCTGTTAGATATTTGCTCAGAGAGCCAGCTTATCATGTTTATTTTTTTTATCTTTACCTTTTGAAACACATTCTATTCCAGCATCTTCGTAATGACTGAAATAATTTACTCCCCATCCACTATGAGAACAACTTATGAAATTTTGCTCCATTCCTTTGCATCCAACCCCGCATAACCATATCCGTCCAGAACCATGAGGAACCTGACCTCCACGAAGAGCTCTAACAGCATCTTGATAACCAAGTTGACGACACACAACTCTAGCATCTTTGAAATCCCATCCATAATCAGAGATTGTTCCCCATTGTCCATTGAAGAAAACTTCAACACGTCCTGTTCCATTTTTGCTTAAAGATCCTTGTAACCTCAGCGTTATATCAGCTGGAATGTTTAAAATATCTAAATAAAGCTTGTGTGAGTTATGCTTTGAATAGTTGAATAAATAGTAAAGTCATTAAGTGAAACTAATATCACGAAAATTTCTCATTTCATTTCTCAGGCCCATAGGTTTCCATTGTCTTTTAATGCATACGTCCAAGTGAAAAATTCAATTCGAATACGATTCCGTTATATACTGACACTGTTCAACACAATTAAACCATTGACACTTGTATACTTTGCCGCTTATATTTCGGGGTTTATGTTATAAGTTTAAAGTCCCGTTTACACTTGCGATTTTTGTTCTAATTTTTTGTGCGATTTTGCTCTCTCGATAGATGTAAACGAGTAACTAGTTACGAATTCTCTAATGTATAAAAACTCTGATTTGAATATCAGTAACTAATTCGTGTTTTGCGTAATATGTTTTTAATTGTATTGACATAATAACTGTATATTTCCTTCCCAAGAGCAGATTCGTGGTAACGAAACTCATTACGCGACATCAATTTTTTTTGTAGTGTTTTTCTGTTAACAAAAGATGAGACGCTAAACGTGAGTTTGCGACACCCGTGTAAGGAAAAAAAAATTAAAAAATTGGTATTATATTTACAATGAAACGATTTAGCAAATTTTCTATCATCGCAAAAATTAGATACCTTATTCTTTGCTGTAAGCACTGAGCAGAAATTGTAGCCAATTCAAGGCGAACTTCAAAAAAATGTTTCATTACGATAGAAATCATAGTGATTGACTCGTACTTTGCGTGATCACCGGCATTAAAGTTCACAATCCTGATAATAGAGTTAACAGACAATAGCACAGATTAAATCCGAGTTACACAAGCTGTTGAGCCTCAGGTATAAATGTCGTTAAGTCGTCCAGCTAATTCGACCCATTTTTAAAGATTTAGTAGGTCAAGTTTTTAAAATTAAAATTGTGTCAGAACAACAGGAAAAATCACTTTCAAATGAGAATTAGGAAAACATTTGCGTTTTTCAGAAATATGCCCAGAGAGCCGCCTGAACATGTTTATTTTTGTATCTTTACCTGTTGAAACACATTCTACTCCAGCGTCTTCGTAATGACTGCAATCATTTTCTCCCCATCTTCTATAAGAACAACTTGTCAAATTTTGTTCCATTCCTGTACATCCAACCTCGGCTAACCATATCCGTCCAGAACCAGGAGGAACCTGACCTCCCTGAAGAGCTCTAACAGCATTTTGATAACCGAGTTGACGACAAACAACTGTAGCAACTTTGAAATACAATCCATCATTACAGATTGTTCCCCATTCTCCATTGAAGAACACTTCGACACGTCCAATTCCATTTTTACTTAAAGATCCTTGTAATCTCAGCGTTTTATAGGCTGTAATATTTAAAGTGAAGCTTATGTTGACGTTTTGAATAGAGGAATTAATAGTAAAGTGAATCTAATATCACGAAAACTTCTGTTTTCGTTTCTCAGGCAGTGCGACCAACTGATCGACCGAGCGAGAGACCGAGCGAGCGACCGACTAATCGACCGGCTGACTGATTCGTTAGAAATTTCGCCAAACATAACAATATACTTCAAAGTTTCAAAGAAACTTTTCACTAAAAATGAAACGCCAAAGACGAGCTTGCAACATTGCGTGAAAACAAATAAGAAAGATTATAAAAACTGCTATTATGTTCCCAATGAAATGATTTAGCAAATGTTCTATTTGCTTCATATAAGATAACTTATTCTTTCCTGTAAGCAAGCAGAAATTGAAGCTAATACACGCCCAAGTTCATACAAAATGTTTGCTTTCGATAGAAATCATTGCCATTGACTCGTACTTTGCATGATTAAAAGCATTAAAGTACACAAGCCTGATAATAGAGTTGCACAGACAAAAACTTTCGTATAAGACGTCAAACGCGGAAAGTCCTATGTTACACGGAATTTGATTAGCTCGCCAAAACTATCGAGCCAATCAAACTTCGTACAACACCAGACTTTCCGCGTTTGACGTCATTATGCAATAGGTCTATTGCACAGATAATAGAAACCTTACGCAAACAGGACGACACCTTCGTAATGGCGTGTAGAAATGGCGTTAATCCCGCTTTTGCCATTTATATGCATAAATCAGCAACAAGGGAAGCAACGCCATTTCCTACACGCCATTACGAAGGTGCCGGCCTGTTTGCGTAAGGTCTCTAAAGTCCGAGTTAACGAATGCTGTTAGATTATGCTTATTGAGCTACTGTAACATGTTGTTATTTTTTGTACCTTTGCCTGTTGAAGAACATTCTACTCCAGCGTCTTCGGAATGCCTGCAATCATGTTTTCCCCATCCTCTATTAGAACAACTTATCAAATTTTGCTCTATTCCTTTGCATCCAACCTCATCTAACCATATCCGTCCAGAACCATCAGGAACCTGACCTCCCTGAAGAGCTCTAACAGCATCTTGATAACCAAGTTGACGACAAACAACTCTAGCATCTTTGAAATCCCATCCATCATCACAGATTGTTCCCCATTGTCCATTGAAGAACACTTCAACACGTCCTGTTCCATTTTTACTTAAAGATCCTTGTAACCTCATTTTGTTTGATATCGTTTTATTTGCAATCGACATAATACCAGTCCTATTCCCTCCTAAGTGCAGACGCGTGGTGACGAAACTAATTATGCGACGTGAATTTTTCCAGTAGGGTTCTTCTGTTAACAAAAGATGAGACGCCAAAGGCGAGCTTGCGACATTGCATCGGAGCAAATAAGAAAGATTAAAAACTGGTATCATGTTCCCAATGAAGCGATTTTTCAAATTTCTATTAGCGTAAAATATGATCAGTTATTTTTTTCTGTAAGCAAGCAGAAATTGAAGCTAATATACGATCAACGTCATGCAAAATGTTTCATCGCGATAGAAAGCATAGTCTTTGACTCATACTTTGCATGATCACCGCCAATAAAGTTCACAATCCTGATAATAGAGTTACACAGACAATTGTACACTTTAAAGTTTAAATCCAAGTTAATAGAGGGTGTTGAACCACAGGTATAAATGCTGTCAAGTCATTTACCTAATTGAACCCATTTTCAAAAGTTTACAAGGTCAGGTTCAAGGTCAGGACAGGAGGAAAACCACTTTTAAGTGAGAAAAAGAAAACATTTCCGTTTCTCAGATATGTTCTAAGAGAGCCACCTTAACATGTTCATTTTTTGTATCCTTACCTGTTGAAACACATTCTGCTCCAGCGTCTTCGGAATGCCTGCAATAATGTTTTCCCCATCCTTCATGAGAACAACTTATCAAATTTTGCTCCATTCCTTTGCATCCAACCTCGGATAACCATATCCGTCCAGAACCAACTGGAACCTGACCTCCGTTAAGAGCTCTAATAGCATCTTGATAACCAAGTTAACGACACACAACTCTAGCATCTTTGAAATCCCATCCATCATGACAGATTGTTCCCCATTGTCCATTGAAGAACACTTCAACACGTCCTGTTCCATTTATACTTAAAGATCCTTGTAATCTCAGCGTTATATTAGCTGCAATATTTAAAATATCTAAATAAATAAAGCTTGTGTGAGTTATGCTGATGCTTTGAATAGTGGAATAAATAGTAAGATGATTAAGTGAAACTAATATTCCGAAAAGTTCTCATTTCGTTTTTCAAACCTGTAGGTTTCCATTGTCTTTTAATGCATAATCCAAGAAAAAATTCAATTCGAGATCGATTCCGTTATACTGCACTGTCGAACACAATTAAACCATTGACACTTGTATACTTTGCACGCTTATATTTCGGGGTTTATGTTACGCGTTTATATAAAGTTCCGCTTGCACTTGCGATTTTTGCTGTAATTTTATGTGAGTTTAATTTTTGCTCTCTCGATAGATGTAAACGAGTAACTAGTTACGAATTCTCTGTTGTATAAGAACTCTTATTTGAGAATCAGTAACTAATTCACTCATTTGTATCTATCAAAGGAAGAAAACAGCACATAAAAACGCAGCAAAAATTGGAAGTGTAAACGGGCCTTAAGGTTTTTTAGAATTAAGCATTTTTATTTCGTTGTTTATAGACCATGCAGAGTTTCCGAGCAAGGTTTTGTTTGATATGTTTTTAATTGCATGCGATATAATCTCTGTATTTTCCCTTCCTATAAGCCGATTCATAGTAACAAAACTCAATACGCGACATGAATTTTTCCAATAGGCTTCTTCTGTTGACAAAAGATGAGACGCCGAATGTGAGTTGCGACATTCGTGAGAGCAAAAAAAAAGTATTCCCAATCAAAAGGTTTAGCAAATTTTCTATTAGCGACGAATAAGATGACATATTCTTTCCCGTAAGCAAACAGAAATTGTAGCTAATACACGCCCAACTTCATACAAAATGTTTAATTACGATAGAAATCATGGTCATTGAATCGTATTTCGCGTGGTTAAAGGGAATTAAGTTCACAATCCTGATAACAGAGTTAAGTTGGCTCTCTGAGCATATATCTAATTGAGTCTGTTAACTAGGACTTTATCTTTTCAATTGTCTGTTGAGTTAAAATGTTTAGTTTTTGTATCTTCACCTGCTGAAACACATTCTACTCCAGCGTCGTCGTAATGACTGCAATCATGTTCATCCCATCTTTCATGAGAACAGCTTATCAAATTTTGCTCCATTCCTGTGCATTCAACCCAGTTTAACCATATCTGTCCAGAACCACGAGGAACCTTACCTCCGCGAAGAGCTCTAACAGCATCTTGATAACCGAGTTGACGACAAACAACTCTAGCATCTTTGAAATCCCATCCATTATCACAGATTGTTCCCCATTGTCCATTGAGGAACACTTCAACACGTCCTGTTCCATTTTTACTTAAAGGTCCTTGCAACGTCAGCGTTTTATAGGCTAGAATATTTCAAGTGAAGCTTATGCTGATGCTTTAATTAGTGGAGTAACAGTAAAGTGAAACTAATATCACGAAAATTTAAGGTGTCGTTTCTCAGACACGTAGGTTTCTATTGGTTTTTTTTTTGTATGCTTCTCTCCACCGATACTGTTCAACACAAATAAAGCTTAGCATTTGTACGCCTAGCACGTTTTTATTTCCGGTTTTACGTTTAAGCGTTTAGGGTTGATAGAATTCAACCTTTTTTCAATTAGCTATATATAAACCTTTCGAAATTTGAATACACGTTACCCTATAGCATTCAGTACAAGTTGTGGTTAAGTAATGGATGTAAAACAATTGGTATTATTATTGGAGTGAAGAGCATACCTGTGACACCAATTCTTACATGACATTGGATGTCAAATGTTCCATACTTGTCGCTGTACGTGTAATTGTAGTACCGCGTGTAATTACCAAGAGAAAACAAGCCAATAAGTTTCGGATTAGCGGGATTTGGTGTTGACGGGCATCTAGGCTTAGGTTCTGTCCAACTGACTAAGATCTTCTTGTTCTGGCCTTCTTCAACTTCAGAATTCACTGTTTGTGTGCATGGGCAATCACAAGCTAAATTGCAAAATAAACTTTCTGAAATTTACAGGTTTATTCCTGTGACGAAGAATTAAGAGACTAAAGAACGTACAATTAGGATATCAAAAACTTTGCTAGTATATACGAGATATTAAAGAACTGAAATTAATACTGTAACTGCCGACTTAATTACCAGCGACTTGCGGTCTCGAGTTTTATGAGGTTATTTAATAACAAAAGTAAATAGCAAGGAAACCACGCGTGATCCAGAAGTCAGGTGTTTTTGTCGAGGTGTCCTGCGTCAGCCTACCTGTTATATTGCGTTCTCACTCCATTTGCGGTAATTAGTTGCTCGGCACGCAAAGTGTAACTAGACTAACAAAAATTTTAATAGTTTACATTGAATGAACCTAAACTTCGTCCTAATGGATTTACACACGGCTGGTCCTTCTTCGGGAGATTCTTCTACCCCAGCTGCCACGGGCGCCAACATCAACTGGAGCGCTTCCTTTCAGTCGCCAGAGTTTCTCTCAAGGCTTCAGAGCGCAATGGGTAGCTTTGCGTCCACGTTGTCCCACACTCTACGACGCATTTGAAATAGTTGGGGGATGCGGTCGCATCCACTTCCATCGCACCAAGGTAACTTGTCTGTGCCTCAACAAGGTACGTTATACGCTCCTTAGTTTGTTACGGCTGTAAGGCTTTAAGCGATAGTACCTTCACTCAACACCTTCGCTCTATGCTGATGACACGAAAATTTTTGCACCCTTTAATGACTGCTGCGATCTGGTTACGAAGGTTAATAGTCATCTTGAAAATACATGTAAGTGGATGATACAAAACAAACTTCTGATCCATCTAATAAAACGAAACATATGGTATGGTATGGTATGGTATGGTATGGTGGTTGGTGTGGTGTGGTATGGTATGGTATGGTATGGTATGGTATGGTATGGTATGGTATGGTATGGTATGGTATGGTATGGTATGGTATGGTATGGTATGGTATGGTATGGTATGGTATGGTATGGTATGGTATGGTATGGTATGGGGTATGGTATGGTATGGTATGGTATGGTATACCGTATGGTATACCGTATGGTATAGCCGAGTTCTTCCTCGTCCGAATGTAATGTCGTACCAACGACACCGAATTATTTTAGCAAATTTATCGTCCGTTTCGGCGGATAATACGGTTTGTGGTCCGTACCAGCAACAGCGCATTATTTTAGCAAATCTATTTTGCGTTTTCGCGGATAGAAAGGTTTGTCGGTCGTAACCAGTGACAGGACGTTACCCTGGTCAATCTATGTTGGTCATCCTCGGGCCGGCGTCCATAACCCGCGCTTCGCTAGCTCGGTATTTGGATGGGTGATGCTTGCACCAACTCTTGGTTGCTGTTCGAGATACCTTTGGCATGGATCTTTCCTTAATCCAAGTTCCATTGCTAGTTCCCAGGCAATCTGCAGCCTTGCCTAGTCCCCAGGCCACCCAGGACAAAAGTTTGCATATACCCTTCCTAATTCGTAACTACGCAGCGGGGACAAGGGTTAATGTTTGCCTTACATTATGTAATTTTACGTCAGGTTTTACTGAATAATAAAGCGATTAAATTATTAAAAAACTGCGTGCTTCATAGCGGATAAATCTCCATTAGGCTTGTCAGTGATTAACGGAAATTTCTCGGTCAAGAGCGGCTCTATTGCGAATTTGCAGACCGAGAGCAACAATTACTTACCGACAACAGTGAAGTTAACAAAACATTTGAACTCTATAGTCTTGTTATTGCGTTTATACGAGTAGGGATAAGTAATCACGTGCTTGCCCAGGGAGAAATTTGCAGGAGACCTGACGTCAGGTGGATGGACTTGGCCTCTCTCATAATCAGAGCACGTGACTTCTGGTACTGACCAATGTAGGAGCCTTTTGATTTCATTAGGTTTAGCATATGCAATAAAGTCATAGTTAACGCCATCTCTGCATTCACCCCCGCCTTCAGGTTAAAAAAAGAATTAGTGTTTACTCTAAATTTGCACAGCATAAAGAGCAAAATTTTTTGAAAAGTGGAAATACTACAGATTTATGGGGGATTTTATTTAATATTATTTTGTTTTATCCAATGTAAAATTTTATATAGAATTTGGTGTGAAAATATTGGTATAATTGTTACACATTTATTCCTGTCTATAAGAAAGTATTCTTTTTCTTTCCACCGTGTTTTTATACAATTAAAGATGCACGGCTATGGAAGGGAAAAGAAGGGAAGGGAAAGATGCACGGCTATAGAAAGGAAGGGAAGGGAAGGGAAGGGAAAGATGCACGGCTATAGAAGGGAAGGGAAGGGAAGGGAAGGGAAGGGAAAGATGCACGGCTAAAAAAGGGAAGGGAAGAGAAGGGAAGGGAAGGGAAGGGAAGGGAAGGGAAGGGAAGGGAAGGGAAGGGAAGGGAAGGGAGGAGGGAAGGGAAGGGAAGGGAAGGAAGGGAAGGAAGGGAAGGGAAGGGAAGGGAAGGAAGGGAAGGGAAGGAAGGGAAGGGAAGGGAAGGGAAGGGAAGGGAAGGGAAGAAGGAAGGGAAGGGAAGGGAAGGAAGGGAGAAGGGAAGGGAAGGGAAGGGAAGAAGGGAAGGAAGGGAAGGGAAGGAAGGGAAGGGAAGGGAAGGGAAGGGAAGGGAAGGGAAGGGGGAAGGGAAGGAAGGGAAGGAAGGGAAGGGAAGGGAAGGGAAGGGAAGGGAAGGGAAGGGAAGGGAAGGGAAGGGAAGGGAAGGGAAGGGAAGGGAAGGGAAGGGAAGGGAAGGGAAGGGAAGGGAAGGGAAGGAAGGGAAGGGAAGGAAAGGGAAGGGAAGGGAAGGGAAGGGAAGGGAAGGGAAGGGAAGGGAAGGGAAGGGAAGGGAAGGGAAGGGAAGGGAAGGGAAGGGAAGGGCACAGCACACATACACTTACCAGGTAAAGTGCAGGAAGCATCAACTGTTTTATTCACAACTTTGTCCAACTCGTCCAACTTTAATTCGAATATTCCCTCTGGTGACGACCAGCCTTTAATATACAATTTCAACTTTTTGATCTCATTTTCGAAAACAAAGCGGACAGTAGTGACATTCTTCTTGCTAAGTATTGTGGTATATTCATCGACAAGCCTCGTTTGATTTTCTGCAGATTCGTGTGCGTTGCTGGTTAACAACAAAATAACGTCTTCTTTGTCCGGGCGGAAATTTTTAGGACTTGGCTCGTTAAACGGCTATGAAAAAATTCAATAATAAACTTGTATAACTGTTTCATGTTGAAAAATACGTAGCATTTGAGTAAATTAGTTGTATATTTGTCCCAATGGGCACCTGGAATTGGATGTTTCACACAGTTAGGGCTATTCAATCTCTACTCTATACTCTCAGCAGACTCAGCCAGCTCCTCTGAAATTATAACGTTATAAGATATCAATCAGTGACGTCAATGGAAAAGTGAGTTTTCATCAGTGAGCTCCATATATATCTGGAGTATGAAGTTTTAGTGCAAAAGTGAAGCCAAAGATGGCGGAAATTCAAGCGCTATAGTAAATCAGTTTCAGTCTCCTAACTCGCGCAGCCAAATATTTCTCATTGTTTTTGGCCTGGAGTGACGTTCCGGAAACCCTCAGATTTTTGTGTTTTTCATCATTTGAGAGCACAAAAATGGAAAAAATTTATTCGTTTTACTGAGAATAAGTAATTTTGTAACGACTGATAAAATATTGTTCGTCTATCAACGCTTTCTTATTGAATCATTCCATAAGTTATAGCTAATCTAGGTCTGAGGAGATTATTTTCTTGGTTGAAACTTTAAAATGGAGAGGGGTGCTGCATGCATTTATTTTTATATCGTATTACATTTATATCGTATTAACGCAGATCCCTTCCTCCTTTTTGGTTTTAAATTGCAAGGAAATTTCCTGGAATTTTTAAACTCAGGCTATCATGTGAAAGGATAACTGATTTTCTTCGGGGTTCTGGCTTATGATTTGCTAATTTTCATTCTCAGATTACCTGCAGAATGATATATAAATTACCAAAAAAACCCCAAATTGTTTGCCCTTTATACTATCATAAACTGGGGTAGGTTTATCTGGGTAGCGTACGCTTTACAGTCTTTACGTACCGACCTCACCTGGTAATTGTGGGGTCCTGTGTAATATCATGGTTTAACAACTTTTTTCAATAACACGATCGAATATGAGCAAAGATTGAAAATACACTTGTATGAATGTTACATTGGTAAAACATTTTATGCCTACTTACATTTGCCATACTTTTGAACGCCGTATTGCCGCTCGGAATATTTTCGAAGTCAATTCTATCCAGCCACTGCATCAACAATGTTTTGTTCTTAATTTCGCCAACCTCCAATAATTCTCTAGTTCGGTTGTCGCTTGAGAAGGAAGCGAAACCAAGATGAGTGCCTTGCTCTTCCACGCGCAGCTTTTCACTTTTGATAAATTTTTTCAGAAATTCTTTCACATCATCGATGTACGCAGAGTTAACATAATTCGAAATGTCCCAGAGAACAAGGATATCTTTTTTACAGTCTAGAACGAAATAGAACACAACTCATCAGTGCACCCAATGACACAGGTAGTGAGGTAGAGTCAGTCTAAAGTATATAACAAATATGATTGTTGTTGATTAAATCACGAACAAGAATCATTGAACTCGGTGAAACCCTTGTTGATGTTATCATTGCATTCTCACCAATACTGACTGATTATCAAAGTAGTGCTGTCCTAGGAAATGTTCAGTGACGATCTTCCCGCGTGTGTATTATTAAAATTTAAAACCAAGAATGTCCCACTGACAAATATTACAACTCGTAGCAACAATGAAGACCATGCATCCAAGTTTATATCTGGACCTAGCCCGGTGGCGTAGCTAGCCTGACGATTTTGTCCCGCTATGTAAATTTCAAGTTATTATAATTATTCATTTTTTTAGAAATTTATTATTTTCACAGTTAATGATCACCAGAATATCAGCATAGCGGGACAAATCGTCAGGCTGGTTACGCTACTGACCTAGCGGCCATCTCACATCGATGCTTTTTTTTCAAATTAAGAAAGATGAAATTATCTGGGTCCGGTTGTATAAAACTCTTAACTACGTTTTAACTACTTTTCAACTACCCAACTGTACAGGGTGTCCCAAAAAAACCCGAAAACTATTGAAATCACCCATAACAATGCAATTGTTAGAGTTTGAATGCCTAAACAGTCTGTTGGGACCCACAAGTGTATAAATGTTTACCATACGCATTTTTATTGCTGCATATGATGCAGTAAAATTTGCTTGTTTGCGAAAATGACATTTATTAACAATATTTAAAATTTACAAATATGGATAACATTATTTAAATGTGCATCTCAAGGACCATGACCTTCGACATGTCCCTTTTCTCTAGCAACACAAAGCATTTAGCATTTTTTAAGTTGCATTAAATCCCCACGGGCTGAAATTCGTGAACACGGCATTCAAATTTTAACAATGAGTGATTTCAATAGTTTTCGGTTTTTTTGGGACACCCTGTAGTTAAAACGTAGTTAACTTTAATCACGTAGTTAAGCCAGTTGTATAAAAACGTTGTTAGCGTTAATTGTAGTTAAAATTTAGGTAAAGTGTAATAACTATCCTCAAGGGTATCGTTAACTTTTCAAAACATAGTTTAAAATGGCGTCTTGAGCTTTTGAGGAGTGAGAAGACATTAAAATCAACACATACCCATAAGAAGCCCAGACAAATGAGTTAATAAAAATCCGTAAAACACTTGAGATGTGTGTTAAAACGAATTAAAGTAAATGTAATTTGCTACAAAACTACTGTTATGTTAGAACCATGTATGTAACGTGCTCCCGTTGCGCTGTCATTTGACTATGCAACTAGCGACGAAACTTACTATATTATTGGTAAGGAAGGAAACTCTCGCCTCAATTTTCAACATTTTGATAAATTAAAATACAAGTTGCTATAGTAAAACGGCACGTCGACTGCTAAATGCCTACCGTAGGTTTAAGTTGAATAATCAAACAATACTTTCATGATAAAGAATGCTGAATTCAAAGGAAAGCGCTGGAAAAACGTACACAAATTTTGTGAATGGGCCAAAAATTTTCGTGAATACATGCGGGATGTTAGTACCTACCCAAAATGGCGGCAGCAGAAGAATCTGATTGGTCGATCATTCTTTGTTTACCTTTCTCGACCAATCAGATTCTTCTGCCAGCCGCCATTTTGTATGCACATACCAAGGTTTTCAACCGTTATACACTCACAAAGGGCCCCGTCAAAGCTTGTAAACTTCATTTGGGCAGTAACGGAGTATATTTTGGCTTCGGGAGACGTGTCGATGCCAAATTACGATCCTAGCAAAGATCAGCCATCTCCATTTTTAACTGCAACCGGTATTTTGACTCAAAGGACCTTTTTATATTAAGAGCGCCTTTTTCGTTGAATTATTTTTAATTTTTCCTTGTTTTATTGCACTTTTTCTAATATTTTAGATCAAAATACTGTCAATTTTTGTAAATACGAGTCCACAGTCTTGTTCAAAATCAATAACAGTGGCAGTGAACTCTATACAACTGGAACGATAAATCCTGACAAACATCTCTATTTAGCTTGAAGCCAAAATAGTTTTTCTGAGTTTTGAGACGAAATACTTGACGCCAGACGTTGGGCTGTGTGTCAAGTTAAAGTTATTGAAAAGTTACATTTGGTGTGGAAATTTCAAGACTTGAACTGCAAAGGAAATATTTAAAAAAAAACGAAAACAATCACAAATCGGCAAAAAAACGGGAAATTTTCAAAGATTTTTTAGATATTTCCCTTTAAGCTAAAGTCTCGAAATTTCTACACGAAATTAACTTTTTAATCGCTTTAATTTCATATACGGCCCAACATTAAGCGTTAAGTATTTCGGCTCAAAACTCCGAGAAAGTAAGAAGCACTGGCTTTAATCCCCCCCTGGGTTATCATTCCAGTTTGTTTACAGTTCAATGAACACTGGTCAATAATTTCAAAATACTTCATGCTATTTCTCTGTTTAACAACCCCACGCAAGTTCCAAGCAAGTTAACTACGTGTTTTGTTAATCATCCAACAAACTAAGTTTTGTGCAACGCAGTTAAGTCGTGTAGTTAACAAATCATAGTTAAGGATTTAACTACAGTGTTTAGCGCTAATCATAGTTAAAGTTAACTACGTTTTTATACAACCGGCCCCAGAAAGCTTATTAAACCATTTTAATGAGATATTCCTAAACGCATTAAACAAACACGCCCCAATAAGACAGCAAAAGTACGCGGAGAATCTATGTTGCATCGCTATAACTCTTAAAATATCCTGCCCTGTCAGAATGTTTATTACTAATAAGAAGTTATCTTCAGAAAAGAGACAACTTGAAAAGTACGCAATGCGAACTAAATTGTGAAAGATAGATTATTTTGTCTACAACTGAAACGTTTTGATAGTAATGTAACATTAATAAAGATATTTTTGAAAGTGATAATGATTTTTTACCTCTTTTATTGCCATTTCTCTCAGCTATTTCTTCTTTTTCTAAACATTGAATACAAAACTTGTTAATCGCGTGGATAGACCCAATGTGTATTGAATCATATTATGATCTAGGCAAATCTTACAAAAAATTTTGTCAAATAGGTAGAAATTGATAATATGGTTTGGATATTTCGTTGAGAAATTTGGTAAGATAATTAGAATTAGGCGTTGAAAGTTTCCATGGGTTAAAAAAACTCCACAGGCAACGTTGATGCTGTTTCTGAGAAACTGAAAGGTATTAATTTTAGATCAATAATAAAAAAGTATGTAAATATTTCATATTCTTAGGTCTATACCTTTAATAATTTAAAACATTTCGCAACGTGTTTTACTAACTTTGTAATGCTCTAAAGCGTCCAGTAATCTGCAAGGGTCCGTCAAGTATAATTTCTGAGCAAAAGACAAATTATGGAATAAAGAATTGAATAACACAGTGGTTAATTTCCCTCTTCTCATTGAATTTGGATAAAGTTTCCGCGGTCCCTCCCTTTTTTTGGCCAGTGATAACAATTAAGGTATCCAGACGTATTATCTCTCGCTGTTTCCTGGTCTTTTGCTTTTACTATTCGTCACCGCTAGAAGTGCTATAAACTTAGGATTACACTTACCACTGGAATTACAAGAACGAACATAGACTAAGATGGTACATGAAACTGTCTTTCTTCCATACAGTATAAAGATATACTTGATGTTATTTAAACCAGCAGGAAACCGCTGCGGTGATTTTACGTTTGGCTCCACTTTGTAAAGGTTAATCTGGAATTTATGCGAACAAGTTATCGTTGGCTTCGCCCATGACACTGGGTCTGAAATTTTACTCCTCGTAATACGGTCTATTCTTCGCTCTTGAAAATGGCAAACGCAATTGCCTCCTAGTAAAAAAACATGAAAAGTTTTAACCGCAGCCTCTTCACCATGTACAAAACATATAATTATACCATTTTGAACCATGTATACCACGCAGTGCTACTTTTTTCAAATATAGGGAATACCTCTACTGCTGACATATTTTTGCGCAGCTCAAATTGAAGATTGATTTTATGTCAAGTAATTATTGAACATACAATCTTACAATTAAAAGACTGCCACAATGTAGGGAGGAGCTCTTGGCGCCATCAAGAATGGTTTCGACAATTCGTCGCAGGGTCTTTGTTCCTCACACATTCTTTTTAACGAAATATTATTTTAAAAACGTTTTTCGGTATATAATCTCAAAAATCATTGGGGCCAGTAGATCGGTAGTTACGGGTTATTCATGCAATTCCCGTGCTCACCTTCCGCTTATTTTGAAAACAACTGGATGGTTAAGAACTTGAATAATTGAATATGTGTTCCCCACCAATTATAAATTTGGCGGCGAAACTGGCAGTGAGAATCTTGGTTGTTCAACATTGGATTAACTTAAATTTTTACATCAATTTTTTTTAATCGCTTGGTTATGCAATGCAACATGTTCCCAAAAATATTTTGTGGATAAATATGGAAGTCTTATTTTGCAAGGTCTTGAAATGGACAGCAGTGCAGAACCAAAAAACCAAAGCATGCAGCCGAGGAAAATTTAACCCAGCGCTAACCTACCGGCCCATGAGGACCAAATTCAACGGGCGCTTTTTCTCGGCAAAATCAGAAATATTTCGCCTGTTTCTTTTGAACTATGACTACAGCTTGAGCAGGCATGCAGGCATGTCTCGTAGAAAGAAATTTATATATAAATCATTTATGTAAGAGAGTCTACACTCTTGGCTTGCACTGGAGAGCTATAGGTTCATGCATAACTTCCATAAGGCACGTCAAATATGGTTAAGAAAATGATCTCGCCATGCAGCGTGATAGAAAGACTGCATGCCTAATTGATATACTCATATGTACATATTCAAAATCCGCATTAAGGAGTTTTGTTCAGCTCGATTAACGAATATGCACATCCTTCAATTAGGCTTCCAGCGATACGGCCAAGATGCTTCCTATTATTAGGAATTAAGCGCGAGGTCTAAAGACAGCAAACAAATATCATGGATGCAGATGCAGACTCAGGTCTTAACTTTTATACTGATCCAACAATGTTGGATGAGGTCGTTAAAAGGCCTGAATTCTCTCTTTATGGACCGACTGAACGAGATTAACAAGTATTTATTATATAGCAAACGTCACTTCCGGTAAAATGGACCTCAATGACTGGCTGAGAAGAATTTTCAAAAACAAAATATTGAATTATTCAATTTACCTAAACTGTCTAAAGATGTCTTGCTATTTTCAAAAGCAATTAAATTTGCTTTTGAGTATTTCTTTGTAGCTTTTTCATTCAAAACTTCTCTGTTTCCCATCTCGTAATGGATCGCCGGCAACGCAAGTCCATTACGGGAATCCGCCGGTCCATCAAGGGAAATTTTATCAAATGTGTACCAGGCTATACTATATACGAAGTCATGCATTTTTTGTTAGTTTCAAGTGTAAATACATGCTTTATGCCAGATAATAAACTTTTGATTAACCTCGTTTGCTCGGTCTTTATCGAGAATTATCGGACCTCGATCTTTTTTTAAAAACCTCGCTTTTCGAGCTCGGTCTGTTCAAAAAGACCTTGGTCCGATATTTCTGGATAAAGACCTCGCCGTCGTTAATAAAAATTTATTACTGCATGTCATTCAGTTTTACAAAAATATCACAAACATTTCACTCATTTCCCACTTACAAAAATATGCTAATATGCGTAATGGAAATGCATCTTTTCGGATGAATAAGCAGCCGGCCAATCAGACTTAACTCTGCATGCCATATAATAACTACGTTTAATGCGTCAATGCATGCATGAAAACGTTATATAGTCTACTAAACTTTGGAATCAAAATATAAACAATGATATGATTCTTAATTACCAACAATAGGACACAACTTTGTGTAGTTTTCGTATCTCTCTTCAAGATACTCCGCTGTCCTCTTACAACAATGTGACATATTCATAATATCTTCATTTAAACACTTTTTCTCCCATTGCTCTCTGTCTTCAACGAATTCAGACCATCCATTTGTGCAAAATTTGGACTCTTCCTCTCCAAAAACGAGGTTTGCAGCAAAGTAAAACATTATAACTGTCTGCAAAACTTCTTTACAGTTGCCGAATATGATTGGCTTTCGTTCGTTTCCTTTATTCCCCATCTTGCGAAGATCTATAGATCTTTCAACTTTTGAAAGTCCTGTAGTGAAAGAACTAGATGTATCTAGGTAAAGAGAAATCTGCCGTTCAGGACGGAATATATTTATTATTTATTATATGAACCGGGTTATTTTGGCTAAAACACTCGTAGAACGCCAATACATTTAGGGTACGGTGCGCATATTCAGTATCTCACGTCTAGCAGTGACATAACGACTGAGTTTCAAGTTTTTTCGCGCTAATTTCTTTGTTGTTGTTGTTGTTGTGAAAATACAAATGGTCTTTAGTTCGTATATAAAACTGAATCAAACAAATACAAACGAAAACACTTAAAAGACATCTTTAGATAATAAAATTTATTCTACTTTTACTATACGGAACTCGATTGACCTTGTACACGCTCGATTCGAAGGCGTTTGTTTCACGCTTGAAACGTACATGTTTCTGGGGGGAAACTACTATATATATATATATATATATATATATATATATATATATATATATATATATATATATATATCGCTCGATTCGAAGATATTAAAAAACGCCAACAATACATTCAAGTTGGAGGAAAGCGACACGGAAGGACACGACACTTGATTAATGGATTATCATTGTTAAGTAAATGGAGCTTGTTGAGTAATTTGTTGAGTACTTTCACACGCACGCAATTGTCAATATAATTGTCGGACTTACTGTATATTGCATGAACATCAGAATAAAGAAATAACTAAACACAATAATGAGTGCTTGATATCAAAATTTAATACAGCAATTTATAAAATAAAATCAATGAAATATTACAAAATTTAGTTATAATTATATAATTTCCTAATTTCTTCTGAAACGATCATCAGGCGAATGATCAAGGCTCAAGAGTAATCATTCGCCTGATGATCGTTTCAGAAGAAACGTGGGATACAAAGTGCATGTAATGAATTATAAATATATATATATATATATATATATATATATATATATATATATATATATATTCATATTATATATTCAGTTTTGCTGTTACTATTTAAACTTCTCGTCCAAAATCTACATGAGGAAGAATTAGGGCAGGTTTAAGGTTTTCGATGGATGATTTAGGATCAAACAGGCTGCAAACATATTCTACAAACTTAATGTGTGTGATATTTTAATAATAAACGTTTTGTAATTCTATAATGTTCATTCTTTAAACAATACATGTACACACGCTTAAGGGTGCAGCTGCTACAACAATTTCTTGTTGACTTATATACACACGCAAAAAGCACGTCTACGGCGGATTAGTTGTTCTGTTGATTTTTCACCAGGATGACCGAGTGGACTTGTTACGCGTGCGCACATAATCTCGTGTTACATAACAGAAAATTTAACGAAAATTGGTAGACTCAGGCGGCAAGCAATTTATTAAAATTTTATTTGGAAGCTCCACTTTGAAGAAGATTTACATTCAGTAACACTTTTTACATAAATACCTGTGTAGCAATCTTGAAAATAAACTTTCGAAGCTTTAGATTTCAGCAAATGAATTAAGTTCCAGAGTTAAACAAAGAAATATTACTTCCCAACTTCCAAGCTTCCCAGTGACCAAGCTTCCCTGCTGTTCTGTCGTGTCGTTCCGTTAGTTTGATGTGTTAAATGAGTGTATGACGTTGTGATATTGGTAAAGAAGGGCTAGGTAGGGCGACAGGGGTGACTGCTCTGCTTTTCATTTCCAGGCGTGTATAAGATGGGGGGAGATGGCCTTTCACATAAAACAATTAAAATCAGCTGTAAATTCATAAGCTTCAGATTTCAGCAAATGACAACTAATGGGCTAAAGTCTTCCTGAGTCAAACAAGAAATAATGCTTGGAAGAATTGAGGCCAAGCTTCCCAGCTGTTCTCTGGTGTCGTCTCCTTAGTTTGATGTGTTAAATGAGTGGTATGACGTTGTGATATTGGTAAGGCGGGGCTAGGTGGGCGACAGGGGTGAGTGCTCCGCTTTTCATTTCCATGCGTGTACAAGGGGGGGAGTTGGCCTTCACATAAAATAATCAAAATCAGCTGTAAATTCATAGGCTTTAGACAAAGGCATAAGTGCGGTGAACAATGGAACTAAGTTCGACATTCAATTGATCGATCTTTTCTAATTTTTCTTAGTATATAATAGCGACATTACAGAATAAACATTTCTGTTGAGCGATGAAACATAAAGTTATCCTATCTTTGACCAATCACAGTTTGACTTTGTAATTTGAGCAATTTTGGTTCATCAATTAAACAGGAATTCACGTGTTTGGGATCAGGATTACATTTCACGAACTCAGAGTGCATGTAAAGCAGGACGCAATAGATACGCAATCAAGAATTGCATATCTTGCATATATTTGTGAATAATCATAATTTGCATTGTTGCATGTTTCCCGTTAAAAACATCTTTAACATGTTTAACATAAGTTTAACATTAATTTTTAAAAAAAATCTAGTTCAAAGCAAAGCCTATGCCATACCGAGCCTCTAATTTTAATGGGAATTCAAATAAAGAAGTTATAAAACTATCATTCCTCAATTGCCTTAACTAATTCCATTAATGAGATTCCTAAATTCATATCGCTTCTATTATAAAATAATATGTATATAACGCGTGTTCTGATAGGTCGAATTACGTGTTTGGATCAGGCCATCTAAACACGGAAATTTAAAGTTTTAAAGAATTTGAATTTAAATTTAGGCCTTGTCGTTGTTATTTTATAAAACAATTACTTAATGGTTCCGGGGTTTGGATGGCCTGATCCAAACACTTGGGAATGTTGCGCGCTTTTCTTAACTCTCGCAACATTCCTGCGTGCTTGGATCAGGCCATCCATGCACACACGGAAACCATTAATTGTATAGTGCAAACTTATATACTAGGCTTTGTGATATATAGCTAGGCTTCTATAGTATATAGTTATGACGAATTTGTATTATACATTATTATACATTATACATAAAACATACTCCCAATAGGGCTTTTCAGTATGTACTAACAAGGCTAAAAATAGGTATATTTCTATCTACAATTACGTTATTGCATGACTATGCTATGTTTATAAAATATGTTTACAATTAAGAGAAATCCTAGTTGTATAGTTATACTAAGATTTTAATACTTTAACTAAGATAGGTTTCCGTTAACGTTATTTGTTAACATATTTTTCTTTAAGTGCTTCTTAAATGTTTTAAAAGGTAGTTTTTTAAAATCTTTATCTAGAATGTTCCAGATTTTTATTGCTCTATAGCAAAAACTTCTTTGACCTGATGTTGTTTTGCATGGGGGAATGTCAAGGTCGTCTTTATTCCGGGTGTTCTTGTTGTGAACTGCATTTCGTTTTAAAAACTGGTCGCATAAGTACGGCGGTGCAAGTTCGTTCATGCATTTATAAGCCATTAGTGTATCTCTGTACTGTAAATGTTCCTTGACTGGGAGCCAACCGATCGCCTGTAGTACTGGTGTTATGTGGTCGTATTTCCTTGTATTTGTTATAATCCTACAAGCAAAATTTTGTACTTTTTCGAGTTTTTTTATGTTTGTTGCCGATGTATTCGACCACACCGTAGAGCAGTAATACAATCTGCTCATCACTAGGGCATTGACAATCGTGTGGAGGGTTTCGCTATCGAAGCTGTCCTTTACTCTATTTATTTGGTACAGTTTTGCCATTGAAGATGATATGACGTGTCGTATATGATGATCATAACTTAAATAACTGTCCATGAATAGCCCTAGGTCTTTGGCGTAAGAGGAAGGTGTGATCTCTTTTCCTAGGAACGAGATAACCAGTCCTTCAGTAAGGTTTCCGATTAACTGTCGAGTGCCTATTAGCATTAATTTTGTCTTTTCAGGGTTAATTAACAGCTTATTTGTGAAACACCATGTTGCAATCCTCTTAAGATCCTCTTCTATGTTACTTTTTGCATCGATTATATTCGTGATTGGAAAGGACATGAATATTTTCGAATCATCCACAAATGATTCTAACTTAGCTGTTTTTGGTGCTGTTGGAAGGTCGTTTATATAGATGCAAAATAACAGAGGTGACAATATTGCCCCTTGTGGGACGCCATGAGTGATTGAAAGAGTTTCTGATACTGAAGAGCCAATGCGTACGTATTGCTTTCTGTCTGAAAGGTAGCTTCTAAACCAATTTAGAGCCTTACGAGATACTCCAATATTGCTTAGTTTTTGAAGCAATATTGTGTGGTCGATGCTATCGAAGGCTTTGGACAGATCTAACAGATTAAGGGCAGATAGCTCTTTGTTATCCATTGCGTTCAGGAAAAAATCGTTTACTAATATATTGAGGGTTTCCGTTGAATGGTACTTTCTGTTTCCACTCTGGTGTGCCGTAAGGTGGCCGGTCCGATTTAAAAAACTCGTGAATTGATTTAAGGCCGCTTTCTCACATACCTTCGAGATTACATTGAGCATTGAGAGGGGACGGTTGTTGGAGGCTATTTCGTGATCCCCTTCTTTTAATATTGGTATGATTTCTGCTATTTTCCAGGCTTCTGGAAACGTATTAGTTGTAAATGAACTGTTGATGATATCCGTCAGGGGGCCTAAGATTACTTGGAGGCAGTCTTTAATAGTTCTCATACTGATTTTGTCGGGACCTGGTGATTTATTTGATGGCATAGATGTTAGTATGCGTTCAATTTCCGCACAGGTAACAGGTATGAAGTGGAATGACTCTTCGATCGGACATTGTAGGTTCTTGATTTCACAGGCAGACATGGAAGATATATTGATGTTATTATCTAAGGCCAGTTGCGTAGCTGTTTCGGCGGCTGTTATCCCTACTGACTGGAAAAAACTGTTAAAATCGTTGGCAACCTCTTCCTGGTTTTTGCTGTATATTGGGGTTGTTTTGTCTCTAGACGGAATGCGGCTATGAATTACTTTCCAAAGTGACCCAGGTTTGTCTTTATGTGTATTAACTTCAGTGCGGACGTAGTCTTTCTCTGCGACTTTTAAGGTGGATTTGATTGATTTTTGGACTGTTTTAAAGTTCTTCCAGTCCTCCATTTCTCGTGTCTTTTTGTATCGACGATGTAGCTGGTCTCTGTAGATCATTTGTTTTTTGATGTCAGCAGTAACAAATGGACAGGAGCGACGTCGAATCTTGACCTCTTTAATTGGAGCATGGACAGCCAAAGTAGTAGAGAGGACATCATTAAGTTTTCTGAGTTTTGAATTGACATTGGAATCGAAAAAGATAGAAATGAGTTCTTGTGATCTTGTACCAAGATGGGTAATGAACTTTGAACTATCATAGCTTTTATAGCTTCGCGTCAGGATGCTCTGTACTGATGGCTTAGGAAGTTTCATGTTTAACGCGGTGTATACTGGTAGGTGGTCGCTTATGAGTGTGTCCATAACACCACTTTGATGGACAAGGTTGGGTGATGAAGTTATGATTACGTCGATTAGTGATTCACAAGTGTTTGTGATCCTGGTTGGTGAAGTGATCAATTGCTTTAAGTTCATCTCGTACATGAAGTTTTCCAATGCTGTGGTCTCAGCGGTGACCTTCATGGTGTTGCAATTGAGGTCTCCCAAAATAAATATGGGTTTGTCTTGCATGGCGGCTTGCATATAACTTGCTTTTGGGTTGTTTTCTAGGCAGGACGGCGGGCAGTCTGGTGGTCTATATGATACACAGAGCAGGATAGATCTTAACTTTTTAGTCTGGCACCAGGTTACAAGAAATTGGGGCGATAAAGAAATGTTTTGCGGGTGTTAGACTGAAGCGAAATATCACATGAAACTGAAACCCCCCTTGCACCTACTCTAGCGCCTCTGCTCCTCTGCCGCCACTGAATATGACGTCATATTTTGTACTATTTGTCTTTCGCAACTTTCCCCCGCTATTTCTGGGTGTGAAAACTAGCTGTGAAAACTACTACTCACGTAACAGAAAACGTGGTCGAATCGACAGTTCACTACAAGGTGATTTGAATAGTACGGTTACTAGTTGTTTCAAATATTTTTAACGCGGCCATGCGCTTTTAAATTGTGAAATAAAGGGTTAAATTGTAGAAATTTATTGCTGAATTCACGCCACCTTTGAATAAATTCACACGATTTTTTGTTGCCTTTTACTTTCACAGGAATTACAGAGAAACTCGTAAGAATTCTTAGCAAGGTTTTATTGAAAAGCAATGGTTACTATTAAGAGGCCTCATGATTTCTCACATGACCAGAAATTAAATACAACATGGCGCGAATCATAAAAAGCGAATGTTTAATTAGTCTTGTTCGCACAGTCAAAACACGAGAAATATATTAGAAAGACACGACTTACCATCTGTCCATCAGCATTCAATATTCTCTTGCCAAATTGGTATAATGTTTTCCACTAATCTCGGTTGATAGGAGATTGTTCAAACAATAACAAAAAAGAAAAATAAGCCGTATTTTGAACCGGCAAACCGTAGGACAACAAACAGTGATATCTGCCATATTTATTTACATCTTGCGAGCTGCGTGACATTTTCAGGTTTATGATTTTGCTATATTACAACCGTATTCATGCTCGCAAGTCTTGTCTTTTTTCACAACACATGATCAACCCGAGTTTGAATGTCTAAGCACTACTATATGTTGGGATAACATCACAATAAACACTCGTTGTTCCGCGGTCAGCTGTACCATTTTCTCACGAAGCAATAACAAGGCTAATTTGAATTTAATCATATTTACAATTTCAAATTTTTTGTATTTAGCATTTTATAAGTTGCATTAAATCCCCACGGGCTAAAATTTGTGTACACAGCATTCGAATTTTAAGAATGAGTGATTTCATTAGTTTTCGTTTCTTTAAGAAACACTGTAGTATACATACATGCTATTCATCCTGAGTCCTAACACGTAACACGAAGGGATCCTGCATCTGGTTTTCTAACCATGACATTTAATATTTTACAAGCACGCACAACTTCCATATTCTGACATAGGTCTCTTTTAATTTATAATTAAGGTGTATTAGCTTGTTTTCAATGAATGGATGCAGCCTGTAGAAAACCATGAACAAACACAGGGTAAGTACGTTCTTTGTGGTGTTCATATTTGAAGTTTCGATTAAAAAATTAGTACTTTTTTACACAAATATTCTTAGTGTGTGTCTTTTTTTAACGTTTTGTTGTAACCATATGTGGATAAAAAGATTAGATATTTTGGCTTTAACCAACTTAAATTTTTCTTGTATGTAACTGACAAATACATTAATAAGAAAATGTCACGACCAGAGAAAAATTATAAAAGTGCGGATATCTTTTTATTACAAGTGGAATGCTCCTGTGTAGCAATCATATGAGTGAATTTAAGAAATGATCGATGAATTAGTATTTAACATCATCTACAAGGCACGAAAACCCTCAATAAAATTATAAATTAACCCTGCTGGTAATATCATGCATAACCAAAGACATCCATGAATATTAAAGATGGCGGTATGTGCCATTATTATTGTTATTGTTATGGTAAAAATAGCTAAATTTTCAAAATATGATATCTTACGAAATATATATTAATGAATAAAGATGATTTTTTTAATTAACCATTCTTAGTTTTTTTCAGTGAAATATCTTTTTCAGGAGGTGAACCCATACTATTATTAAGATTGAGGCAACAGTAAAAGTCCGGTAAACTATAAACATAAAACGCCAATTACTTTCGGACAAAAATTGTCACCGCTTTACTGCAATAAGATTCACCATTCAAATTAACAGTTCCTCGATCTATATGGATCAGATACTACTTTTCAAAATTCAAAATTCAAAAATTCAAAAATATTAATTCCGAAAACACTATTAGTAGAAACTATCCGTAACAATCGTCGTATCAGTGAGCTTAAGCAAGTGACATTTTTGACAACCCAAACGGCATGAGTAACGTGAAAAGACTGGGTCAAGGATACGGATTGGTGGAAAACAAAAGCTTTACTTCCGGTCAACGTACGTGTTGCCAAAAACGTCACTTGCTTAAACTCACTATTTACTATTTCCACTAAATCCATTACGCTGTGCGCGCGCATTACTTGGGATACTAAAATGATAAAAATGGCGACATTTTGTTTTGATTTTGGCGGGATTTAGTACCCAAGGAATGCGCTAACACCATCATGGTATATAGTGAAAATAGAGATTAGGTATATAGAAAATCTCGAAAACAGTTCTTTACAAAAGCTAGTGTCTTCCACAAAAGTTTTTTAAATCACATGTCTATTGCTGACAGCCTGTGGAATCCAAGCTTAACTTCCTCAAATTGCGGCTGTTAAAGACATCGGCGTGCGGACATGGAGTTAATGAATTGTGTTCAATGAATAGAGATTTTTTCTCAATTTTTAAATCCCAAAGCTTCGTAGAGACTTTCAGGTGGAACAAAACTCACTATCTTAAATGATTTTTCATTGTCTCCGGCCACAAACAATAGCTACGTCATCAACTGTCTGTGACATATAAGAACCAGGCTTAAGACAAGAATGCAATTAAACTTTTGAAATACACATATATTTATATTTTAAGGTACTATACATGCATGTTTTAAACGAAAACTTAAACTAACTGCAATGGTGACTTAACCTTGAAA
Organism: Dendronephthya gigantea; assembly: GCF_004324835.1. NCBI lineage: Eukaryota > Metazoa > Cnidaria > Anthozoa > Malacalcyonacea > Nephtheidae > Dendronephthya > Dendronephthya gigantea. Next base: position 2,983 of record NW_021163257.1, on the reverse strand, counting down.
TCAACAGTTACAATGCGACGCTAAATTAAATTTGCATGCAAATACATAAACATGGCAATATATGGCAAATTAACACATAGAGCTAACCAAAGATCACTTTGTAAATTTTCAAAGGGTCCTGTTTTGAAATACCCGAAATTTTAAGATCATATAAAAAACCCCAGATGGCGTTGGTGAGCAAAATTGTCAAATGTGTCTAATTCAATTATCATTGTCTAATTCAATTATCAACTGGTCCTTATATTTAAGTGTGAACTTTCAGTCAAACCTTGTTAACTCTACGAACTTTACTGAGCCAGGGCCTGAACATGTGACAATAGCCTCGTTTACACTAGAAGCTTAGATCTGGCTGGGCCAGGTCTTGGACAAGTCAAGGTAATATGTGCCACATTCACGATATCGAATACCCAACATAATTGACTAAATACATGGAACACGACCCAATAATTATAAAACACGCCGAAAAGTGTTAATACTAGTATGGATCATAATATTAAGTTGAAAATAGATCAGGACTAGGTAAAACCCATTCATATTACAAAAATCGTGCTCAGGTCAGGTCCAGACCTGGTTAATGATTACATGGGAAGACCTCAAAGTGCGTTTAAACTACGACCTCAGCTCTTGCAATTGTCAAATTGAAATACGGTTAACAGTCACCAGTAATCGGCTCAATAAAATACTAACATGCCACCCAAATTAATGGACTACGATTCGTGAACATTGCAAGAGCCCAATACCCCATAAATACGCAGAGTATTTTCTATAATACGCAGAAAGAGATGCGCAAGTCTATTTTCTGACAGCGACAGCTAACTGGATGTTGATAGTTCAAAGCAACAGCACTTCTCATATGGAAGTAAATTATATGAAAACATTCAGACAAAATAACCTAATAAGTGACGAAGTCAATTCACACTAGCTGAAAACGTACTAAAAAGCTACCTAATTATCAGATGTAGGCAAGAAAAGATCAGTGAGTTGCAGAGCAAATCCTGCCTTTCACCAGCTATTCTACTGCGACACATACAACATACATTGCACAAAGGCAAGGTTAAATTGATAGAATTTACATTGCTCAGTTACCGTTAAGGGCAACGTTCTCCAAAGGTGACAACGATCCCTCCTTTGCAACATTTCTTGTTATTAGGATTGTAGTATTCTGTACCGCAGCATTTGAAGTCAGATTTCTTCCTGTGAACTTCACCACAACAGCAAACGTGAGTGACTTGATTATAATCCGTGCGACCACAATCCTTTCCTGAAAGGTAACGATATATAATGATGATATAAAGTGTATCGAGGTTAAATTGCTGAAGACTTCATGGAATGAAATGCTGGAAAAGTGGAAGTTATTAAATAAGTCAAACTTAGATTCTGTTTCGGTTCTCTCTGAAGCAAACACTTCCCAGGCAGATTCCCAGACAATGTAATAAGCATTTACCTGTAACATGAATTTTCACATGACATAGTATATCAGTAATATATAAACTGGTATTGCGCGTATACTTGTACATCAGAGTGTGTTCACCAACACAAAACCATCCCGAGGTGTTTTGTTGGTTATCTGGGCTTGCTGTGGTCTGGCAAGTGGGGACTGGTTTCGACCAACTCACCAACACCTTTGTCTCACCCGTTAGTACTTCTGCTCTCAATATTTGGGTCCCAGGACATATGCATACTGCAATAAAATATGTCTCGCATTAATAATACCTCATTATAGTGTGCAGTGATAACCAATTTGTGTAGAGTTAAAGTAGAATGCGCAGTGATAAAATGAGAATGATCAAATGTATGCAGTGATAAATGGTATTTTCAGACCTCATGCACTCTGCTGAGATGGGTTATCATCAAATAATTGTCACTCAAAATGCTGGAAATCAAGGTATAGGGACTCAAAAATATAAAAAATCTTCCGCCAAAGATCCTGCAGACCCCCTACAATTACCCAATCTTTTTTGTTCGATTTTTTCCCATCCACTATACTGTCATGATTATAAAAATTATGTGCATAGATAGAAAATTCTTAAAATTAGCAGTGGCATTAATTATCTGTGATCTGCAAACTGTATCAAATTAAGAAGTTAACACTCAGTAAATGCCTTGTAATTTCATGCACGCGCATTGTTAAATAATTTGTTTAGCATGGGTAAGTAGCTATAAGGTCTTTCTCCCCAAGCCATATCCTGGAAAACTATTGTTCAGGGAGTGTATATGTTTTTAGACATCATTTTAAAAAACGGTCGCGCACAACAGGGCTTCGGGAAACTGTTTGTTCTTAGTGTGTGAGCTATAAAACCTAAGACTTCGTTCACACGAGACCTGATCGAAGTCAAACCGGGATGAAGATCAAGATTTCACAAGTTTACATGAGGCAGATACAAATTCCCGAGTTACACTCCACTTTCGTCTGCACTACATGCCATTAATTTTTTCAAGATGGCGTCTTTATCTCCAAGTGAAAAATTCAATTGGAGTTCCATTATACTTACACTGTTCATCACAATTATAAAGTTTGACACTTGTAATTGTATATTTTAGACGCTTGTATCCCGTGGTCTACCTTTAGACGTGGAACTGGCTGTACATGGATAATAGCTTGACCATGCGAGGTTTACGAGGTTTTGTTTGATATGTTTTTAATTGCATTCGACATAATAACTGCATTTTTCCATCATAAGAGCAGATTATTGGTAACGAAACTCACTGCGCGGTGTGAATTTCTCCCGTAGGGGCGTCAATTTCTCAATTCGAATTCCATCATACCTACGCTGTTCAACACAATTAAAGCTTGACACTTGTTTACTTTGCACGTTTCTACATCGGGGTTTACGTTTAGGTGTTTAAGAATTATAGAATTCAACCTTTTTTGAACTGGCTTTATATAATAGGTCATGCAGCGTTTCTGAAAAAACTTTTGTTTTATACGTTTTTAATTGTATTCGATATAATGACTGTACTGTTACCGCTATTAAATTACAAC